>NC_068296.1:23110737-23281173 GCF_025860055.1 Xyrauchen texanus
CAACTTTTTACAGCAAAACAAAATTAAAAACACATAATGAGCAAAAACATCACATTAATGTCACATTATAATCACATTATTAAAAAAATGTTAAGTCATAAGTCGGCGCACTTTGACCAAACACACAAATAAATACATTAAATTGTCTTCAGCCACGATGCTTCTACAGTGGGCATGCTCAGTAGCAGACACAGCAATGTGAAGTTCATAGTGCTCAGCCTTACAAGGTTCCCTCATATTTTGACCCATGAATTTTCAAGACCTTTCCGTGACTTTAACAAATGGATAACATCATTAAAGATATGAGTTGAAATCAAAGATTTCCTGATTTTCTGTGGTAGAGCCTGGCTTTCTAGATTTTATTTTAAATGTAAAAAATGTAAACTTCCATTTCACAGAGTTGCACATTGTTTCAAATGGGGTGTGTTGTGGAGGGTCAGTGATCAGACTGAACATCCTTAAAAGCCTGTATGTTCTACCTTCACCACCAGACTTGATATTGTATGTGCTCACTGTTTAAAAATGTAAGTTTCTCTGACTTAAATGGCATAAAAGTTGACTTAATTGATTGTTTTAAGTAAACTCACTTTTTTCTAAATGAGTTAAATCAACTTTTAAAATTGAGCTTGTCTGAAGTTGGATTTTTTTTTCAGTGAGACTGCAATACAATATGTACACACTTGATCGCTTCAGAAGATAGTTATTAATGCACTGGACTCATATGGATTCATTTTAGGCTTTTTATAATTTTATCTCCTTTTTTGGAGCTTCAAAGGCCTGATCATCATTTACCTACAGAGCTAAGATATTCTTCTAGAAATCTTTGTGTTCAGCAGAAGTTACACACATCTGTGAGTAAATGATGACACAATTTTCATTTTAGGCTGAACAATTCCTTTAAGAATATAAAATAAAATAAATGTAAAAAATGTAAAGAAAACCTAGGGAAAGACACTTGATCTACCTATGCCATTTGACATTTTGACTCTGCTATCCTTTCCCAGGGCTGAATTGTGTTTTATACTGTAGTTCGGTCCTCCTTTCCTCTCCTTTGACACTCAGGCAAAAGAGAATAAACAGACTTAAAATTTTCCTCCAAAAATCTTTCATCACACTGCTCAGCCGTGTAAAAGGCTATTTGGGATTAAAAGGCATTCATATAAATAGGGCAAGAAAATAAAACCCTGACTTTTTCATATTTTAAATGAGAGAGCAGAGAAGGAAGAAAGGAAAACAACAACAAATGAAAACACAGTAAGATTCATGTCTTGTTTTCTATGTAGCTCCGAGTTTAGCCGTTTAACATGAAATGCCACTGTAGATCAATTGGTCTGGACCGTGTAAACAAGCAGGGAACGGAGGGGAAATTGGCCTGGGCGTATGTGTTAATCACACCGAAGCTCCACAGGGCAAGAGCCAGAGAGCCCGTCTAAGAGAGGGGCTCAGGCTTTCACTCCCGCCAGCTCCTCTGAAATAGGCCTCTGAGAACAGGAATGCTACATATGGGTGGTCAATTAGCTTAAATGTTTCAGCTGTGGCAGAGCTGCACTGCAATAACTGGAGGGGCTTTGGAGGCTAGTTTGCACTCTCTCTCCCTCTTCAACCACATCAGATCAACAGCAGTCCAAACACGAACACAAACCGCATGCCGTGATCTGAGACATTCCCCCGGCTGCAACATAAAGAAGCTCTCTCTATTTAGTCCTGCCTAAATCAACAGGCCTACTGTGGTTGCTGCCCAGACTGCTTTAATGCCAGGATGTGACCATGCTTTTTACCCCATGTCATTTCACAGAGCATGCGCTGCTTTGATTAGCGCTCTACTCCACAATCAGTTTGTTTAGTTTGACAGTCCATGGCTTAAGTTTGAGTGATGATATCAGACCAGAAGGCTTGTTTTTAGATTCAATCACATCTTTGCACCATCCTCTCAATAATTACAATATGCATACTCATTTACCTTACAAATTTCAAAATAAAAATAATGCATTCTAGAGTGTTTTACTATACATGCTCACCTATTTAAAGCCCCATGATGAGTGCAGTGGGTTTTTTTTTTTATCCCATGTGTTGACACATTTCCTTTTAAAACAGGAAGTTTGGGTGGGACAAATCAAAATGCTTGCCCATGATTTGCTACATGCTTGTCAGTTACAGATTGTAGGTGCATTCTCATTCTTGAGAGCATTTGATTGGACAAAATCTTTTTAGGGCAATATGAGTCATCAATATTTTTCTCTGTTTTCCCAGAAGATATTGTATATTTTAAATATGTATGTCAGCTAAAAGTGAATTTAGACAGCTTTTAGGAGTACACTAGCAACAATTATATGGCCTTAAATGAACTTGAAACCTCTTTAAATGGGTTCATCTAGTCAAGCACATTGAGAGAAAGTAAGAATCTTTGGTGCCCCTTATCAGCTTTTCGTTCTCTCTCTCATTCCCATTCACTGAGGGTAACGGCGGGGCGCTTGATTCATACTTACCCATTAAAAACCGGTGATGACAGATACAGTCCACTCTGTTGACCAAGCCGCATTTCTGTGGTTGTTCTGATGATGGTCTGAGAGTCTTTTATTAATCATCTCCTTTGATGTGATAATAACCCACTGCAGCAACTCAAAGCAGGTGATTCATTTGCTATGAAAATCGCAGTGCACATAAAGGAGCTCACTGTATTCACACATCTTCACTTACGGTATGGCCTGCAGGCAGACACGGACTACAGCAGCCTCGAGTCTGTGAACTGTGTTTGAACACCACCGCAGAGGGAACGAGAGGCCACGCCTTGAAAGTGAAACCTGGCACATGCACATGAAAATTGGGAAAAAATAGAATTCCCCAAAAATGCTCCAATTTAGCACAGGGTATATAGAGTCACTTGAGGTCAAATGTTCACATAATTGTATACGTGCTTAGGCGTGTACAGGTTTCAACAGAAGCGTACTGTATAGACTTCAGATGTGTGCGTGTCTGAATGCACACGAGTCAATATGTGTAGGAGGAAGACTGAACGGATGGGAAAGGTTGAGACAGAGCTTTGAAAACAAAGAGTCTGTAGTCTCCCCAAACACACTTTTCCTCTTCCTTGGAGCACAGGGCTCCTTTCACCATTATGGGCTCAAGGGGTAACATCCTGAATGTTATGGTTTTGTTTGTTTGGCAATTTTCATTTATAGAATAGAGTTTGCAGGGAAAAGTTCACTAAAACATGCTGCAGCTATGGTAAATACCATAGTGTGTCTGATTGTGTATACTGTATAAAGGCATTGAATATGGCATTGTTTCCCAAAATTTTTTGTCTTATGAATCCCCCAGCCCAATCAATAAAGCTCAAGTACCCCATTCATTGACACAAAAAACAGGAATGTTTTCCTTTTATCTCAAATTAAGCTTTGTCACTTAAAAAACAAACAAAAAACTATAAATTCTGGCCAATCAAGAAGCACATACTGTGTATTCTGCAATGAGGCATCCATGCAAATTTATAAAACTTGCACACATTGCACTCTCTTGCATTTTCTCTTATTTAAAATGAACTGATAAAAATAAGTGATTGTAATGTGATTTTTTAAAATAAGTGATAGGTTTAGATTTTTTTATACTGTAGATAGATGTTATATATTTACATACAGGTTCAAAGTTAAAACTTTAAACAACCCAACTTTATAGATTCATTTTGTAGAACAAAGTTTTATACTTTCAAAATGAAAATATTTTCACAAACTAAAACTTTCCAAAATCTTTCACCACAGAGAGAGAGAAAATGTATTGTTAAATGTGATTGTTTGAAAAGTGTGACCCCATATTCTGGCATTTATTTTTATTTATTTTTTACTATTTGATATAAAGAGCAATGAAAAGAATATTATTCCCATGTCAAACTGCTGGAGCTCAGGACACTCACTAATTGACTCTCAATGGAGCAGTTTTTTCTTCACCACTCCCACACCATTCCTCCTCTTTCTTTTATGCATTCTTTGCCTCTATATCTTGGCATGTATACTTTTCTCTCTATTCCTGACATACTTTAACTGCTTGGTTCCTCTCTCTACCTCATTTGCCTCTCCATCACTGTTGCTTTGTGAAAATTGAGTCAAAACTTCCTGACTTCACTGTCCAAAGGTCAATCCGGCTGGCTCAATCCTCCTCCCTGTTCCCCCCTTTTCTTCCTCCTCCTTTCCCTTTGTGAGGCCCCCTCAAAAAGCAAGCCCAGCTCCGCATTCCTCAGTCATATAGCACCTTCAAATGGAGCACTGGTGCAACCCAGTGCTGGGCTTACAGCAGCCCCCACAGTCTATCTCGAGGAAAGGTCTCACTGTGAGAAAATGCAGGCCAGCAGAATCCTGGCCACTTTGATGACAGGAAGAAGGCACTTGAGGGCTCTGAGGCCCAGACTGGTATATGCAGCACATTTGTCCCCCGAGCCATAGTCCAGAGTTAAGACCTCCATGAGAAGTTCCCTCACACACGCAAACAATCACTTACTCACTCACACACATAGCGAGTGTCAGATTGATTTTCAAGGACATTTTGAGCTTTATGGTATAATTTGTTTTTCTTAACATATAAAAACTGTGTGTCGCACAGTTGTCAAATACTTAAATGGAATAATTATAAATTTTTAACAATTGTTGCTGTTCTGAGATATATGTGAAAATCTGTTATGTAGCTTCTGAAGGGCAGCACTATATAATAATGCTCTTGTATCTCTCATATTTATATGAACTCTGAAAAGGATGTGTAAACTTGCAGTATGAGTCAAAATGGGAATGCAAACATATGCATTCGGATGGATGGATGGATGGATGGATAGATGGAAAGAAAGAAAGAAAGAATTTTAAAGAACTAGTCAGCATTGTATAAGATTGCACACCTCTCTACAGGCTAATGTCACTCAATGTTGTGAGTGTTTTCTTCATGTTCAAGTTTTGTTTTTCCATAGAAGTATTTTTAATCAAAAGCCACTTCACTGTTGAGACAGTGAATGCAGATATCTGACAGCTACAGTTCACTAAAATATCTGCAAAGGTACTTAACCATTTACCAGATGGGCCTAGAATACAATCTAATGAAATAGTTAAGTTATTACATGGTCAAAATTTTACATAAAAAAGTAACACATTTTACATTTGTGAGCCATCTTTGTCACTTGAGGTGGCATTTTCCCCTCAAGCCCATAATAATTTCTATCCCTGCTACTAGCAAACTTAATCTCTTGTCTCTCTCGTGCCTTTGCTTGGAACTGGCAGCTGTGTAATCCCTGCACCATTTCCCCTATGACCCCAAAAGAGACAGACAGCAGCACTGTGGGCTCCCCCTGCACTAACGGAGCGCTCCAGTTACATCCCTGTGACCACTCTGGCATAAACGCACACATACACTGCACAGGCACTAAGCCCTCATTGGGGGATAGAGACGTGACATTAGAGGAGGGGGAGGTTGGCCAGGTTTGTTTTCAGAGCTCCACACGTCTCCTGTGACCATCATTCAAGCTCTGTGCTAAATTCTAAGACCTGACCCTCTCTAAACCCAGTGAACTCACCTATGGATGGCAGCACCAGGCCATCTGTCTGGCACAGCCATTGCCTTTGCTTTTACCTCCCCAGAAACAAATATGCTTATCTGGGAAGGTAAATCATTGTATACAATACAATACAACGAGAGAATGTTTCTGATGAAAAAAGTGTGTTAATTAAAGACCCCATCAAATTAAACTTGGAAATGTGTGGCTTTTAGTCCATGCCTATTAGCTTGGAAGATGCTAGTGTACTAGTGTCTAGTACTAATGAACTTTTAGCAGATATACACATTTAAAATGTACTGTCTTTCTCTTTGGGAAACTGACTAAAATATTGATAACTCAGCTTACACTACACTACAATTTTCCAACTTTTGTCTTTAGAATGAGAATGTCAACTTATCCCACAGGCCACCAACCAGCAAATACTTTGATATGTCCCACCCAAACTTCCTGTTTCAATAAAAAACATGTCAACACAAAAAAAGAAAACTGTGCTCGTCAAGCACTTTCATGGGATCTTAGATATTTTGCTGAATTCATGACGCTTTCATCAATATGTAAATACAGTAAGCTCTACTTTATTAAAATGTGTCATGCCATGATAGCAGTCTTTGTTCAAATACAAAGCTTATTTGAAGAAAAAAAAATGGAGGGAATAAATACCATAATATGACTGTTGTAGTGTAATTAAGGAATGAAACAGACAGGTATGTCCACGGATTGGCTTGTTCCCTGCAGGGTGTCCAGTGGTGCTCTCATGCTGTGTATCAGTGTACACATCTGGATGAGTTTAGTCAAGGAATCCTATAAAAGAAATAGGCTCTCCTAACATTTTGAGAGACTGATTAAGAGAGCTTTTAGATGTGCTTCACATCAATGAGTTCCATCTGTGATTTATGTGTGTTTTCTTTAAATACTGTATGCTTTTTTCTTTTCTTAATTTCCTGTCTTTGTGGATTGTTTGGGCATGTGCAAACTTTGTAAATGAATACTCCATTTTCAGACTTAGGATATATTCTTCAGTTGGTGCTGGAGATATACTGTATAAGAGTAGCTTATATCAATAGAGTGCATGGAGAATGTAGAGTCTAACTTTGGAGTTTGGAGTTTTCCTTTCATGTCATGTAACCAATTCCAGTATTCTAATGCAAAACATACATAAGGACAATGCATAATATGTTTTGTATGTGATTCATAAAGACAGTCCTAATAAATAATGTTCCACAGAAATAATCTTGGATGCCCTTCTGAGCAGCCACTGCTTCCAAGCTGACACTGAGTTTTTTATTAGATCAAGCAGTTGAATAAACGAACACAAGTTTAATGTTGCCTTCTTGTGATCTGAGAAGCAGGTTGGTATTTTATGTAGTGGACTCAAAACATGTAACATTTGCAACGAATTAGGCTTCCTGGTGCTGTAAAATTGACACCTTCCAGTTCAAACATCTCCATATGAAGGTGAAGACAGCACAGCAGGTAACTGGGGGACAGATGTAAACTTATGTGCTCTCTCTTACACTGTTTTCTCTGTTCACCATTAGATACCCTAATCTTAGATGTTAGATGCAGATGACATTATATACACCCAGAGGCCAGTTGGCTCAGTAACTTTCACACAGAAAGTATGTATGCATACATGCATGTATGTTTGTTTATTTATCATGTTCACGATTCCCCTAAATTAGACAAAATTGTGGACCTACTTGTGATTTACTGTTGTTTAATAACGAAATAGGGTATATATACTAAGGTATATTGCGAAAATAGATATTAAGATATTGTATATTAGATATTGTATATTAAGTACAGATTTAAAAAATGCTCTGCAAGAAAACTGAGCGTCTGAGACACATCAATACATAGAGAAACAATAATGAGAGAATGAGCGTCTCATTCCAAGAGCATTCCGTCTTGTATCAAAAGGTACATTCTCAATGTGACCACAGTGGGTCACTAATGCGCTCAGTGCAGAGTGTGTGTGGAACTGTGATCTGTCAATGTTAGGTATGGGTGTGATTGATTATTGACCTTTAAACATACAAAATATATATAATTAAGCGTATTCCTCCCTAACATACATTTTATGTATTCCTGCTGTTTATAGTAATTTACATTAAAAAGTTCGGAGAAAGAGCAGCTATGCCTGAGCGACTATGTGCAAGACGCTCCAACGTTTGCTTAGTGCGCATGCGCTTTATGATGCGCTTGACATTTTCTGCAAAATGCTACGTCTGTGGAGTTGAAGATAAAACAAATACAAACTTTCATCGAAATGATGCACGTTCCACAGAACGTGTAGAATCGCTAAAGTAAGTTAAATACTTTTGGTCTAAGTGGCTAAAAAAAGAGAGGCGTGACGTTTAATTAATCAAATTGCTTGAAATTGTATTTACTTCCACTAGCTTGCCTGCTAAACGAGCTGTCTGTTTGATACACTACATTATTTTAAAGTGGGTTCTGAGCGTATTTTAAATTAGATTAAAGGTAATAATAATAATAATAATAATAAAAAGATGTTCAGATTATGCATTGTTTGTTCAATATCTAAACTCGGTATCAATTGGTAATGTAGCACAATTACCATGAAAATGTAACAGCAGCTTGACAACCACAAAACATCAGGACGAACACAATGTACTGTTGAATCAAAGTGCCACTGCAGACATATATTCCATTAATTCATGATTATTAGAAGCATTATTGCTATCATCTACAATTTGATATTAAAGCCTGTACAGTTCATTTGAGCTTGTCTGCCTGCAACTTTTGACAACAGATCATTCCTTTTTGCAGTACATATAGTGAAAATAGTGTTTGTTCACCCAAAAATGAAAATTATCTCATCATTTACTCACCCTCATGCCATCCCACATGTGTATGACTTTCTTTCTTCTGCTGAACATAAACAAAGATTTTTAGAAAAATGGTGGCCAGAACATTGAATCTCCAAAAAGCACATAAAAGCAGCATAAAAGTAATCCATACGACTCCAGTGGTTAAATCCATATATATCCAGAAGCGATATGATGGGTGTAGGTGAGAAATAGATCAATATTTAAGTCCTTTATTTACTATAAATCTCCACTTTCACTTCCACATTCTTCTTTTTTTTCCCTTTTTGTTTTGTTGATTTGTATTCTTCGTGCATATCGCCACCTACTGGGCAGGGAGGAGAATTTATAGTAAATAAGGACTTAAATATTGATGTTTCATACCCACACCTATCATATCACTTCTAAAGATATATATTTAACCACTGGAGCTGCATGGATTTCTTTTATGCAGCCTCAAGATTCAATGTTCTGGCCATTATTAACTTCCATTTTATGGACCTAAAGAGCTGAAATATGCTCTTAAAAATCTGAATATCTTTATTTGTCTTCTACAGAAGAAATAAAGTTATACACAACTAGGATGGCATGAAGGTGAATTTTGGGTGAACACTTCCTTTAAACCTGAGGTTATATTGTTATTCAGCAAAGTAAAAAAATATCCTCTTGTGGTTTTGTGTCCAGTAATGCTGTAGAAACTGTCATCCACTATCATGCTGAGTCGCCTTCAGGAGCTCAAGAAGGAAGAGGAAACTCTTTTGAAAATAAAAGTCATGCTGCAAGATCAGCTGAATAGGCTTAAGGTAAGACCTTGTGTGATGTTAGAGCCCATACAAAAAGTATGTTTTTTTTTTTAAACATTTCACAATAACACACACATGCACATACATACTGATATATGCATACATAAATACAAATGATAGATTCAGTGCAGGTTTAACAGAAAACTGATTGTCTTTGCATTTGATCATCAGTTTGAAGAGGGGACCCTGAAGTCAATGATCAATGCTCAGTCTGAAGAGAACCCAAATGAAGCCCCTGTCCCTGAGGTAAATAAACACAATGATTTAATCCCATGTTCAAGACTGTGTGAACAAATTAAAGAATTTAAGAATCAGTTATGGGGGGGGGGGGATCAACATTGTTTGACCACTAATATGAATATGTTTTATGTTAGGTTAATGTGCAATTAATAGGCAATGGACATTTATGGCCATTAAGATGTATTTTTATTATTAAGATTTATGTTTGTTGTGCACAGGTGGAAATCAACCTTGATGACGAGAGTGAGATCAACCAGACCAAACTAGTATTGGGTGCTCCAAAAGACTACGACATGGAAGAGGAAGAGGATGATGAAGAAGAAGATGATGATGATGCAGACAATGACCTCGAAATGGTGCCAGATGATGAAGAGGAAGACGAGGACTGCTGACTGTTCCTTGAAAAAGAGAATGTTGCAATGTGCACATATGGCATGCTGAAAGATAACTTTCACTCTCTATGTCTTAGATTGGGGTTGCTTTAGATAAACTGTTGGTTCACCCATCTATAGAATCATCCCAAAAAAATAAAAACTACACTGTTATTGTATTTTCTTAATACATGTAAATGGTAAATTAAAGATTGCACCAATCATAGTTCATGGTGTTGTTCATTCATATTATATTATATTGAGATTGAATTCAGTATGATTATGAAGCTGATGGTAAATATTGTGTATGTAAACCATGTGTTCATGTTGTGGACTTGCAGACGTATTTTTCTATTTAGAAGAGCGATTGTGTGGAATAAGTTGTATGTATTCGTGGGCATGAAAATTGTTCTTGCTGAGCCAGTATTATAACTTTTTGTACTTCATGTGAAGCATTGTTAATGTACAAGAGTACATTTTTAGAGATTTTAAAAACAGTTGTTCTACAGATTTTCAAGGTGCTCATTTTAAATAAAGTGGAATTGCATTTAAAAATGTTTCAACATAGTTGAAACATAGTTTCTTTAACAGATTGGTGCATATTGATTCTCTTTTTCTGATTAGGATGCACATTCAATGTCAATTGCCTCGATGTTTATGTATGATGCGTGAATGACATTTTTATGTCACCTCCTAGGTACAAGGTAATAAAGACGAATGTGATCAGCAATGATTTCTTGTCCCTGTTGGCCAGCATTATTGATAAAATCATTTACATTCTTTTTGAGAATAGATTTGTTTCCTCCCAACCACAGACTGAACCTGCAATGCAGTAAAAATGCTAGCAGCAGTTCAGCACTTTCCAAACTGCTGTAAACAATGTACTACACGTCATAAAATGAGCAGGAATAGCTATTGAGAAAGGTGGTGGCACAATATACTGCCAACAATGACAGTTCAACATTGTTTTCAGGATGCAGAGAGGTGGTTTCCCTCTGCCTGTGAAAATGTATCTTTTTCTTTCCAATAGGGCATGCAAAATAGATGACTGCATACATAAAATGCTTCGTTTTAAATTGAAAGTATGCTAAGTTTTAAGTTTAATGCTAAGTTATACTTTAGATAAGACAAGTTAGAATAACACTATATCAGAAACATTGCACCACTAATATTAGAGAAAGACATTTATCTTACACCAGTTGTATAATACAGTACTTAGGGTCAGTTTATCCTTCACTCCATGTGCCATCATTGTTATATAAAACACAGGAGTATTAGCCTTTCCAACATTAACTTTGCTTACAGAGTAAAACCCTCATTTGTAATAGATATGTCCACCATTGCAAAATGTGATCACAGTCCATTGACCCTCAATAAAGCTTTTGGTTCTACATTGGTGTCATGAGACAACCATCAGTACAGGATAGTGTTGTGTTCATTTTTGAGGAGACGAAGTCAAGTTTTTAAGGTAAATATTGTATTTATTAACAAGAAAGAATAAGTACAAAATTAATTTCCCCAGCTGGGGATCCTGTCTGCTTCACCCGTAAAGTCAGCTTAAAAAGACCCTGTTTCTCCTGTGTTCCCTTCTTTTCTACATTTCTGACCCAGGGTGTGTTCCTTTGTTCTCAGTTTTTTACTCTTTTGATTGGCTTATTTTTGCCACAGGGGCATCTCCAATATTCTAAGAGATAAGTTCCAATCATTCCGTTGGTTCGTTTTTGCCATAGTGGGATTACTGGTTTTGCCTCCTATTGGTTCATTCTTATCAGTTCCTTGCTTAAAGAATTTCCAATGTAGAAATTGTTTCTAGGTACCCCTTATCTCCTGTGTCAGAAATGCAGCTGCAGTATATCACATCTTCACATTCAATTATCCTTTTAGCGTTTTTGGTTTTAACATATATATTCTTGTTAGTTACACACATCATTCATCATTTGTTAGCAGGCATACATTGTTTAAGATTTGTCACACACATATATACTGATTAAGATTGTAACACACAACAATAGTGCTTTGCCCCAGGCCGAACAGTAATATACTCTGTATGAGAGGTGGATGTGTGAATCAAGGTGTTGGATCATTTTCTTAAATTTGAATGAAATTTCCACAAGGAATCAATGCAACTCCTGGGAGAGGTATGTGTACAAAAATCAGTGATATCAGCTGGTATGTTCAGTTTGATATAGGTTTGAGATGTTTGACTAAAAATGAAAGTTCTGTAATCATTTACTCCCACATGTTGCTCCAGTCCCATATGACTTCCTTCTGCCTAACAGAAAAAATCCCTGGCACACCAGCAACAGCAAGAGAGGAGTAGACAATTTTATTTATATAAATTCCCCACCTGCATCCTAATCTACAATCCTTCCTTCATGATCACGCAGCGTGTTTTCATGAGCTGAATGGGAGGCTAAACAAAAAGTTAAAATGTGATGAGACTGCATCATACGCCAGTGAAGTGTGTGCAAGCCATTCGCACATCACGAGCCGGCAGCGCTTCACGTTCAGTTAATCATGTAAACGTGCCTGCTTTGCTTCAGTCATGCTGTGCAGATGGCAGCCTACATTCAGTGTTTAATTTGTTTCTTTTTGCTTTCAAAACACGTGATTTAATAAGGAAAACACCAATATTAATACTTGAGATTTCCAACCCAGCATACAGTTACACCTTCCTTAAACCTGCAGTCAAACTAAAATTACATTAAACGATTAAAAGAGAAAACATAAACCCACATCGTGAGTCTATTAAAAATATTAATTAAACCTGGGATGTAAAATATTTTGCTGGTGTAATTCACCGGAAAGGGCTAAATAGTTGATCAGCTTGTGATGCCCGAATGGCCTGCATGTGCAGCACAAGTGTAGTCACGCTTTAATAATGTTAAGCCTCCCATTCAGCTGATGAAAACATGCTGCGTGATCACGAGTAAGGATTACATGAAGATGTAGATTGGAATACAGGTGCAAAAAACGTCAAACAATATAGCCTGCTCCACTCTCGCGGTTGCTAGCGTGCTTGTTATTACATGATTACAATGACATAAGATTCCACACAATTTCGTGATCAATAATAAAATAAGCAAATTTGTGGCATTACCTGTGTTAACTCATTTTGTACAAAAGGAACAAAAGTTTCACTCAAATTGTTATGCTGATTATGTCATTTGTAATGAAAAATAAACGATTATATTAGAAAAATGCAAAATAGAAAAATGTTCACAAGTGGACTCATACTTGGGGAAATCACATACATTTGCATCTTTTTGTTTTTTGTTGTTGTTGTTTTTGTCAAAAAGTTTGTCGACCCCTGTTCTACACCCATTTGACTTCTGTGGTGCACAAAAGGAGAAATTAGGAAGAATGCACATTCATTACCATACCGTGAAAGTAAATGGTGACTGAGGCTAACATTCTTAATAATGTCTCCTTTTGTTTTCCACAGAAGAAAGTCACAGAACAACATGAGAGTTAGTAAATGATTACATCATTTTCATTTTTGGGTGAACTATCCCTGTTAGGCCTACTGTAAATTATTTAGTATTCTAGTATATTGTGCAGTTCATTCAATAACCTCTTTAGAAAGCCATTATATAAGCTTGTCAGTTAGTTCCTTTTCTGTTAGCATGTTTATATCTATTTATATTTTAGTATACAGTAATATGTATATATTTAAGTCAATTCAGAATATGGTTATAATTCCTCTGAGCACGGTGAGTAGCACTTCCTGAAGCCTTTTAACTTTAGCACAGTTTGGTACGGTTTGATTACAAAACAGTTCCCGGCCTGGATTGCTGAACCTCCTATTGCATTCAGAATCTCCATACTCCTTTTGCATTCGCAGGTCAAATTTGACCAGGAGGAATTCAAGCTTATAAATAATTCATAACCTGATGTTTTTCATCAAGAATGATATAACTGTTCTTACATGTAAATAGTAAAATTTGACCCACGAATGCATAAGATGTCATTTTTTTTTTAAATGGTTATAAAAATAATAATAATTTTGTATTTTGATAGTCTTGACAAAGTTTGGTTCCCGTAATAACAATTATCTGGTATTTCAAAATTATTATCTACCTCTCCCGGGTCAAAAATGACCCAAAAGCAATAGGAGGGTTAAATGTGCTGGTGGCGACTCACAGTTGGTCATTTGCCCAGTCAGTCTCAAAACTTCCTCATTTTGCAGCACCATGATGGAAAAGAAACCATAACCGTGCCAACAAACCCTGATCGATATGGAACAGCATGGTTCCACAATGAGATCCGTTGGTGGAAAGTCACTTGAATACATTTAATTCATTAGCTGTATTGATGGAGTTGATATTAGAAATGGAATCCAACACTTATTTGAGGTTTAATCATTTATGGTTCTATCTGTACATTTTTGCCAGGTGTTGCAGGACAAGTATGGAGGTTGGCAGAACATCAGCATGGTTAAATATTTCAATGACTTTGCCAAACCTTGCTTCGATCGATTCGGGGACCGTGTGAAATACTGGATAACGTTTAATAACCCGTGGGTATGCTCCCTCTGTTGATCACTGCTTAATGCAGCCCATTGAGGAAATGTGTATAATTTATGTATAAAATATGCTCATTTATGTGCTTGTGTATCAGTCAGAGGCAGTGGAAGGATATGAGACTTGAGAAAACGCTCCAGGAATGAGTCTCAGGGGCACTGGGGCCTACAGGGCAGCTCACCACATCATTAAGGTGACAAGACACATCACTGCCTGGGGCACACGTCAGAGGTGTGTAGTAACATGCTACATATACCCCGTTACAATTATTTGAGTAACATTTTGGAAAAAATTTACTTTTATGAGTATGTTTAATTGTGGGCCCTTTTTAATCTTACTCAAGTACATTTATAATGAAAAATGTTTTACTTTTCCTTTGTTAAAATGGGCAACGTTCCTGCGTTACTTTACTGGTTTTAATTGAATAAATGTAAATAAATGTTTAATTACTGAGAGATTTTTGAAAGGGACTTTTACGACAGCAGATTGTAAAGCTGTGCTCTGTAATTGGAGTTGAGTCCACCACTGCAGCAGCAGCAAGCGCTCCAAATAAACACTTTCTTCGCTTCACATCATGAAAAAGAGTAGTTTCCTCATGCAGTGCCTTCATTTTGCAACAAAACAAGTGGACATTTCAAGATTAAAATTGCAGTGCCATAAAATGTGACAATTATGATAACATGGGCTTGTCTGTGTCATTGTCATTTTCAGGATGATTCTGTCAAGGAGAGTCATTTTATTTGTATAGTGGTTGTAATGGTTGGAGTTGGCATCAGTTCATCCTCTGAAGTCCATCATTTAGTCATCATCTCACAGCGACATATAGCAGCGGAGTCCAACACGAAGCAGGAATGGAGCTGGATCCAGCCGGTTCTGGTGACCTCAGGATAGGAGTCCCGAGGTTGAGACAAGGGAAACAAATAAAAAAATATTAGCATAGATGTCATTCAATTTATTGCAGAGTTATATATAGATCATGATCAATGTTTCTGGTTTCTGGTTCCGGCAGACCCAACTAAAGCAGCCTAATTGTGGGTTGAAGGATAAATTAGGTGTATGCCTTGCTAAATAGATGAGTCTATAAATAAAGTATGATCTTGTTTTGTTTAATTCAGCATTACATATAATTGGGCCTATGGAACATTGTTCAAATTTTTCACCATAATAATTACTAGAAACTGGTTTCCAAAATTCTCTTCTAATTGACAGATGCGTTCAAATCTTACAAGCTTCCTTAAAGTGGTAGTTCAACCATAAATTAATGTTCGATCATAATTTCCCACCCTCATGTTGTTCCAAACTTGTGTGACTGTGTGAATGCATGTTAAATATGTATTATGTAATGGAATATTGGGGCGTAATCATCTGTTATGTTTATGTGAATGTAACTAGTTACTCACTACTTGAGTATTCTTTAAATTGGATACTTGATTAATATATATTTTTTTAAGTATTGATAGTTGTTTATTTGAGTTTAGATTTTGTGTACACTACCCAGATCTGCAGATTGTACTCTGGCATTTCAAGGTGATCAGAATGGAGTATCTCCAATACTTTTTGATTGGTTTGGTTTACTTATAGGCACATGCTAAGATGTGACACACTTACGATTCTCAGTGGCGAAGCAAACATCGAGGTATGATCTTACAAATATCTCCTTTTGGTCAGGTTTACTAAAATGTGACACACTCATTGAGACTTCTTTTTGCTGGTCTGCTGATTCCTTCTCTAGGTATGTTTGGAATTTCATTGTCTGGAGACTGGAGAGAGCCGCTTAGAGACAATTTTACATTGGCTGGTTTGCTACACCTATCTTCTATGGGGAATATCCTCAAGTGATGAAAGATTTCATAGGTAGGCCTGCTACTGTGAAATGGTTAATTCACCCTAAAATGAGAATTCTGCCATTATTTACTCAACCTTATGTTATTCCAAATCCAAATTTCTCTCTCTTTCATGGAACACAAAAGAGATGTTGGGCAGCATCAGTCCCCATTCACTTTCATTGTATTAAAAGAAAATGCAATGAATGTAAGGTGGCTGAGGTTGTCAGTCACATCTTTTGTGTTCCATGTGGTTTAGAACAACATGGTTGAGTTGGGTGAACTATCTCTTTAGGTAGTAAATGGTGGTTGAAAATATGAGCTTTAAAATGGCACAGATCAGCATTTTGATGACACCTTTATATCTAAGGAAGGAAAAGTGCACAGCAGGGCTTGGGAACATCTCGCCTCCCCACCTTTTCCTCTCAGGAGAAGAGCTATATCAAAGGCACCTGCGACTTCCTAGGTGTGGGGCACTTCACAACACGCTATATCACCAAAAAGAACTTCCCTTCCAACTGTGGCAGCACCTATTTCACAGACCGGGACATAGTGGAGCTGGTCACCCCACGCTAGCCGCATCTGGGTTCAGAGTGCTCTACTCTGTTCCTTGGGGCTTCCGCCAAATGCTCAACTTCATAAAGGTGCACAAAAGCTGAGTAGGCTATGACCTGTATGTAAAAGCCTCTTGTTTCATATAATTTCCCCATGCTAAAGCATTAATCCGTATTTAAGCTTAGTATTTTTTAAAAGAGATAGTTCACCCAAACATTGTAATTCTCTCATCATTTACTCACCCTCATGCCATCACAGATGTGTATGAATTTCTTTCTTCTGCAGAACAAAAATTTAGAAGAATTAATAACTTTAACAGTTTTATGTCAAGAATGGTGTGATGAGATCAACCTAAGAAGATTTCAGTGTTTATCGTTATGCCCTTGCTGTAGACTCAGTATGGGAATCCAATGATCTACATTACTGAGAATGGTGTCTCAGAGAAGATGATGTGCACAGAGTTGTGTGACGAGGATACAGTATTTCAAGGATTACATCAATGAGATGCTAAAAGGCAAGTGATCCTTCTTAAATGCTATTTTGGACACCTGATGTAGATTTTAAAATCTCAAACTTTTTACCTATAAGGTAGGTGGTAGGAATGTGGTGGAAGTAAAATTATTTGCATTTTAATAGTTTTTCTCCTGCAGCTATCAGGGATGGAGTGAATGTGAAGGGCTACACTGCCTGGTCCCTCCTGGACAAGTTTAAACGGGATGAGGGCTATTCAGATATGTTCGGCTTATACTATGTACACTTCAGGAACAAAAACAAACCTTGCTACACCAAGGCCTCTGTTCAGTACAAGTGCATCATTAGGTCCAATGGATTCCCCAATTGGAGAAGTACCTCTAAAACATTTGATTTAAGATACTTATTAAAAGAGGAGTTTATAATTACCTAAAAATCATTCAAAAAAAAATATAGAGTAGTGTGTCCAGTATCTCCCTGATATGTTTTAAACATTTGTTTAACTGCCATGATGAGGTAACCTTGAATGAGAGTATCTGTTGTAGCATTTAAATATTATTTTGATTCAATATTTACAGAGAGAATTTATCAGTTAAACAGTTGTGGGGACTATGCCAGCAGCCCCCTGTTATCAAAAGACAAGAAAATGACAAATCCTAAACGTATGTCTTGGAAAATTGCCAAGATTATTATGTAATTTGCATATAAATCGCATTTTCTAATTATCGTGTTATTATGAACAAAATTCGAATCATTGTCTTGGACACATTCCAATGTTTATTTTCAGTTAATACAAAACAAGAGAATTTAATATATAAGGGTTTTTTATATAAACTATGTATTAAAGGTGGTGTAATTACAAAATGTAACGGGCAAGTTAAATACTACATAATTGGACAAATTATAAATTGCATCTTGAAAGGGGGGTCCATGTGAGAGGATCCATATGTAACAGACAGAAAAAGAAGAAATTATGAGACAATGTATGTTCTGAATCAACATTGGCAGGTTGAGAACTGGAAGAGGACAGCTACAGAGACTTGCTCCTCCAGCAATCAGTTACTGGCTGCAGGTCAGTGAAGCATTGATTGAAACTTGTTGAAAAACAAGTCAAACGGGGCAAAAAAGGAAAAAAAAACAATTTGTGGATCACAACCTGAAAACAAATCTAGTAGCCTTTAATCAAGAAAACATGGGTACAAATTCCCTTTAACAGTGCATGAGAACATTCCTAGTCTTCATCTGGGACTCCGCTGTTTTATTATGCTAACCCCATTTGTGGTTTGACTAGGTTTCTCCTTAGCCACTTGTGTCCATAGGGAATTGGTATGCTTAGCATGAGAACAGATTGACAAAGACATTGGTGGAGGTCTAAAATGGAGACCAAACTGAAACCTCTAACAGGATTTTTCTTTGTTTGCCCCTCCAGCTAGAAGTAAATCCAAGGACAATAAGGATCATGCAGAGATGCCAAAGGTTTGGCCAGTGCATGATGAAGTTTAGACACTTGGGCACATATAGAAGTATTGCATTCTTTTCTTTTTGGTTTGGCAAATTCCCGGCAATGTCCTTAAAAGCCTCCAAATGATTGAATGGTTTAGTCAGTTCTTGTCTGTCCTGTGTCTTGAGAAATTGGAATGTCTGAAATCTTTTGAAGACATATAATGCCAGCTTCACTTTTCAATTTTAAAGGGTTCTATTATACATAAATACTTAAGTGCCACAACATTAGACAAATAGCCACATCCGATATATGGTCAAGATTGTAAACGAAGTCATGCTGCTGACACATGGTGACTACGTAGCGCTTATATGAACTTTAAGGGGCAGTACACTTAAAATGTTAGTTGTATAACAATATTATACTAAACTGTTACATTTCCACTGGAAACCACAAAGGGCATTACTGACATATTGGGTATGGAGGTTATGCTGATGTGATTTCTCCCTCCCATTCTGACAAATTAATTTTGTTGGTGATTTCTGACAACTGATTTTTAAAAATCATTTAGAATCAGATTGATTCACTGCCGAGTCATTTAGACTGATTTGTGAACCATTTTGACCAATTCACTGAAAAACATCTACTCAAAAGAGGGATTTGCTCAGAAATCGACTTCACTATGGCTTGCTAGTTCTTATCTGCACAAGCTCAAACTAGAAGAGAATTGTAACGGTTGGTGTCCTAGGAGTCAAGAGGAGACGCAGGAGTAAGAACCTTAAATCCTTTTATTACAATCACTACAGTGGAACAAACACTTGAGTAACATCAAACATAACAATACCATTCAAGGACTGACAAAACTGGGGGCGCACGGACACACCTTAATGAGGGAATGTCATACAGGTGGGGATAAGGAGGGAGTGATCAGGGCAGTGACTTCTGGGAAACATAGTGCAGGAGAGAACTTCAAAATAAGAGCCCTTGAAAGTGGTGAAGACAAACTGTGAAATTACCTACCTACCTATTTTTCACAGCTTTGCAAATAAATATAAAAATACAGAGGGCTAGATTACAGCAATAAGAAGAGAAAAATAGGCAAAATGTTCTATCACTCCCTCAGCAGCTGTGTTAGAAGCCTCATCGCAGCTGTGGAAATTGATTTTTTTTAAACGTATTCCAGGGTAATATAATACAACGTACAATGTTATGCATTTAAACTAAATATTTTAAAAATTGGAAATATAAAAAAGTTTGTACATTTACGTTGTAAAAGAAGGAGGAAACGCGTCACAACAGGTCTGTGAAAAGGGTTTGTAAGCCCTAGTGAAAAAAATCATTCTTTATTGTATTTTATATAAATTATTTTTTTCAATTGTATATTGCAAATATACTAATCAAAATTGTACTATCTTTAAATATATTTAAAGTATATTAGCATTATGCTTTCACCAATTTTCACAATACAACTTTTAACACACTTTAAAATTATTGTACTTTAGTATATTATCGAAAAATATATTTTAGATAAATATACTTGAAGTGAAAATTCAGCTACCAACCATGCTTTTAATTGAAAAGCATGGTTGGTAGCTGTTTATCCTTCTATTTTTTGGAGGCGGAACTATATACATCGCTAGTGTTCCGCCCGCAACTAATTAAGAAAACACCTGTTGAGCGAAGCGATAAAAAAGACGACAGAAAATAGATTAGCGACAGATGATAAAGCATCTGTCAGATAATATATTATTAAAGATTCTTGAGCTATATAATAAAATATGGATGGAAGGAATTATTCCAAAAATATGGAAGAAAGCTGTAGTAATTCCAATTTTAAAGCCAGGAAAAATCTCAGCTAACCCAGGAAGTTATCGTCCAATTGCTCTGACTTCAAATTTATGTAAATTAATGGAAAAGATTATAGTTCATAGACTAACATATGATCTAGAGAAAAAGGGTAAATTAAGTAAGTATCAATGTGGATTTAGAGGTAAAAGATCAACCATGGATGCATTAATCAAGGTCAGTAATGAAGTAGAGAAGACAATAGCTATGAAAGAGATTATGGCAGTAGTGTATTTTGATATAGAAAAAGCGTATGACACGGTATGGAGAGAAGGGTTGTTAATTAAAGCTTCAAGGATAGGAATAGATGGGAATATGTATAATTGGTTATCTCAATTTCTGTTTGAAAGAACATTTGTAGTTCAAGTGGGAGGGTGTCAATCTTTAATTTATAAAGCAGAAAATGGTATTCCTCAAGGGAGTGTTGTAAGTCCAATTCTTTTTAATATCATGATTAATGATATTTTTGACAATTTAGGATATGGTGTGGGATGTGCACTGTATGCTGATGATGGGGCTATTTGGAAGAGAGGAAGAAATTTCAAACAAGTGATGTCAGGTATGCAAACAGCTATTAAAAAGGTGGAAGAATGGAGTATAGAATGGAGTTTTAAAATGTCAACTAGTAAATCATGTTATATGATATTCAGTAGAAAAAAAGATTTTAAGGATAATGAATTACTATTGTATGGGAAACCTTTAGAACAAGTTAAAACATTTAAATATTTAGGAATGTGGTTAGATGGGAGATACACTTGGAAAAAACATATTGAGGAAGTTGATAAAAAATGCAGGAGGATTTTAAATGTGATGAGGGCAATAGCTGGGAAAGAATGGGGAGCAGAAAGAGACTCAATGCTAACAATATATCAAGCCTTGATCAGATCTTCTATTGATTATGGATGCATAATTTATGGGGCAGCTTCAGAATCACTATTAAAAAGTCTAGATAGAATTCAATATAGAGCTCTTAGAATATGTTTAGGAGCAATTAAAACTACTCCAGTCAATGCATTATTAGTAGAAGCTGAATGAAATGCCATTGAATTTAAGGAGAGAGAAACTGTCTTTGGTATTATGGACATCTTTAATGAGTTACACTGGAGGAAATATAGCTAAAGATGTTTTAAATAATTGTTGGGAATATTTAAGTAGAATTGAGAGAGGATATGGATGGAAGATAAATCAGTTAACAGAGAAATATCAGATTGCAAATATTGAGTGTAGTGTGTCACCTGTATGGGGAGAGGTTCGAACTGGATTATTCCTGAGGTTAAAATTGATTTAGGAATATTAGATAAGAAATGGGAATGGGAGGAAATGGGTATAATTAAGTCTCAAGTTAATAAGTACATAAAGGAAAGATTTTATGCAAGTATGAACATTTATACTGATGGATCTAAAGATCCAAGAACAGGGATTACAGGAATAGGAGTGTATATTCCAGAGTTCAGAATATCAATATCTAAACGATTAACTTCTAGATTGTCAATTTATACTGTTGAAATGGTCGCTATTATAATAGGACTAACATGGGTAGAGGAGGTTAGGCCTGACAGAATAGTGATATGCTCTGATTCTGCTTCTGTCTTAACATCACTACTTACTAATTGTACTTCTAGAGAAGATTTGATGTGCGAAATATTTTCATTAATATGGCTGAATACAAAGGAAAGGAGTAGAAGTTGGATTCTGTTGGGTGCCAAGCATGTAGGAGTAGCTGGTAATGAGTATGCTGATGAGTTAGCAAAAAATGCTTTAAAAAGGGAAGAAATAGATTTTAATGTTCCATTAAGTAAAAGTGAAGTTAAATCTATTATTAAGGAAAATATTATTAAAGAGTGGCAGGAAAAGTGGAATACAGATATTAAGGGACGATACTTATATAATATTAAAAAATGGTAGATACTAAGAAAAGCATAAATGGTAGAAATAGGAAAGAAGAGGTCATTATGACTAGGATGAGACTTGGTCATTCAAGATTGAATGCATCGCTCTTTATAATTGGAGTTCATGAGTCAGGCTTATGTGAGAATTGTGGGGAGAAAGAGTCAGTGGAGCATGTGATATATGATTGTAAAAGGTATGAGGAGGAAAGGAAGGAATTGATATCATATTTAAATGAAAGAGGGAAGGTTAATAGGGATTTATCATATTTGTTAGGTTATGAGTTTAATAAGGATAGAGAAGGATATAGAATATTAATGAAATACATATATAATACTGGATTAAGTGAAAGGATTTAGTTTAGAATAAGGATGGTCTGTTTTGTCCCAGATTTTATAGTCCAGTTTGGAGGAGCTGAACACTGAGCCAAGCGGACTATGGGAGATGGAATGAGATGGAGCATCAAATAAATAAGGATGATTATGTGAGAAAGAATCAAAGGAAATAATAATAATAATAAGGAAAACCTGATTAAAAGAAATCATGACTGCATAACAGCAAAGGTAGGTGGCGATATGCACTAAGAATGCAACGCGCCAATAAACGAAAGAAGAAGAAGAAGATTAGCGACAGCAACACTTAGTAATAAACATGCAAGCAGACAAACCTAGAAGAAAATAATAAAGGAAGATTTAGCTCCTCATAAGGGGTCTTTTAACTATGACCTCGTGGCTCATGTCTGTCATTGGAGGGAGCTGGTTGGTACATTTTGTTATGATTTACAATTATAAAACCATGTGAGATTTAAATAAACACCATGTTTACTGAAGTTTTTATATGTTATTTATTGTAATGGCCTTGAAAACAAGTGCATTCAGCATTGGGTAAAAAAAAAAAATTCAAGACGTGCTGTTTCGGCAATTTCCCCTCCCACACACAACGCAGAAGCATATGGACTGAGGATTCGACGTTCTTCTTCGGTAAATGCAAGGTAATATATTTTGAATTAAACCTAATTTTATGCTTTATTTGTTTAATACTCTTAATAATTGTTAGAGTTTTTTTTATACATTGTTGTTTTCATGAATTGTGTATTTGAATGTTAATAACCACATATTTTTGCTTAGGTCTTTACAGAATTCAATCGCATATCTGGGGAAAATCTGAGATCTGAGTTATATGCAGCGTTGGACACGCATTCTGCACGTTTGACTGAAAATGTTCGGAGAAAAGGAGGAAATCAGGGAATAACACTTGATGAAATTATGCATCATGTTGACTCAAGGTATTCCTTTGTGATTATTGTCATCTTTAAATCATGTTTTGGCTATGATTGTTACTCTCACGTCTACGTGTCTCTACTTTTTCGTTATGGAACGCGAACGGGGCCAGTAGTCTATTTACGAAACGCGTGAAATTTGACCGCGTCAACACGCGCTGTTTGTTCGCGTTAACGCGGCAATTTTTTACGTGTTTCTTTTGAACGTGTAGACACGCTCATTCTGGTCGTGTTAAGGCGTCAGTTTTCGTCGCGTTACTTTAGTGCGTGTAAAGACGCACAGTTTTACCATGTTGAGACGACCAATTTGAACGTGTTTCTTAACGCGCACATTCTGTACGTATTGAAGTGTAATATTTTAGAAAAACAGACTTACCTTAAGATGTAGCCTTCCTACATATTAATCATTCAGTTTATTGTGGCATTGTTTTACTGACTGCTGTGCTAGAGTAAAGTAATGTTAAAATGTATATTAGTAATTGCTAATTATCCATATAATACAATTATTATAATGTATCTTTATGGGTTATTATTTGTTTTTGTTTTAAGTTATAATTTCCAAAAGTATTATAGGCTAACTTATACAGCACACATTTATAACTAAATACACACACACACACACACACACACACACACACACACACACACACATTTATTCACTTTCACATAGCCTAATAATGTTTTGTAATTTGGTGTTTAATTGGTTGTAGAGTTTCTGCTGTTGTCTGTATTGCAGAACATCATCTTGGCTGCTGCAGGCTGATGAGTGTTACAATAAAATTACTACATTATATTTAACATGTGTTTTGATATTCATTATACTTTTATTATTAATATGTTATTTACCCATAAACTTGTCTTTAGGGATCCATAAGTTATAGTGGCAAGAATAACTTAGTTAAATATTGAGGGCGGTTTCCCAGACAGGGTTTATATTAAGACAGGAGTTTAATTAATGTTTAATTCATGTAATTCATGTTGTAATTCAGTACAGATTACTAACAAACAGATTTCCAGATTTCTTTTCTTTTATTCCAAAGCTGATGTGTGCACATTTTTTTTTTTTTTTTGCTTGCATTAAAATAATTGTCTCTTGTTTTTTTTTTATTGCAGTCTGTTTTTGTTCCTTCCAGTTCATGCTTCTCAGTTCCATGCAATTTTAAGATTTTCTTGGTTCATTCCATATAGGCGACATCTGTCACAGTTTGTTTTACAGTTTTTTCAAATTGCTAAGATGCTAAAAGTGGAATTTGAGGATCACTCTCAAATTCCACTGAAACCATTCACTCATATACCCAATCTTTAGACCAAGTCTGCAAAAATACAAGGACATTATTGCTTTGCACTGAGTTTGCATTTGAAAAACAAACTTTTTGCAAAACTCTATCAGTAGAGTTTCACATCATTCAAAACTAACAGCTCTTGTGTTTAATTTGGGAAACACTGCCATTTAAATGCCACATTAATTTTCTGATGACCTAGGCAATGAGCATGTGGGAAAACACTTGTACATAAATTGATCACTTAGAAATCCAAACTCAGTTTTGAGAAAGAAAGAATTATATTTACTATTATTATAATTATATTATTAAATTATTTTTTATTATTTTCAAGACATTTTGGACAATTTCATGCTCCCAACTTTGTGGGAACAGAGATGGCCATTTCTATAGAATCAGTTCCATGCCACATATATTTGCAAAAATATAAAGTATTGCAAAATAAAATAAAGTTTTGCAAAAGAAAAAAGTATTGAGCAAACAAAAAAAATAAAAAATGTAAAACAAAAATGAAGTATCACAAACGTAAAATAAAGTATCGAGAGAAAAAAATTACGTTTTGCAAACAAAAATAAAGAATTGCAAAATATAAATAAAATATAGCAAAAACCAATATATAATTAATTGCAAAAATCAATGACTGTTGTAAAAGAAACTAAATAACTTTTATACTTTTTTATCTCTGCATCTGATTTTTAGGCAGCAATGATTTTGCCACACATCATTTTCTTTGCAATGCCTACTAATTATTTTGCAATGCTCCTTTTAATCTGCATTTCCATCACGTGTGAGCTCGTGATACCGTTTTGCCTTTGCGCTTCACTTTTCTCTTCGTATCACTTTATGGCACTGTTTTGACGTGGGGGTGGAGTCAGGGGATTGGGGCGTGTACAACGGGCTCGGTGATGCCTCCCTGGAAGTTACGTCATTAGCTTGAGACACGGATCAAACATCATGGCTGAGCACAGGCATGCAGGTGGATCTCAGGTATATAAAGTTGATTGTTTAAGGAAACTCATTTTAAAATATTCAATGGGGTATACCCGTCAAGTGAATTTTTAAGACAACGGTTTAATTTTGAAGAAAATGCCTGTACTTTTTGTCAAATTGACAGAGACAACTGATCATCTTTTTTTTCTTCAAATACTTTTTGGGAAAATATGTCTTATTGGTTGGAATCTAAGATTCACTCACTGCCCACTTTTGCTAGGAAACATGTTATGTTTGGAGTGTTGTTGGACGAGAAAAGAAATGAATTTCTTATTAATGTAATGTTGATACTGGGCACATTTTTCATTCATAAGTCCAAATGTATGAAGACGAAACCTTATTTTTCTGTATTTAAAAGAGAATTGATTTGTAATTTCTTTCCAGCGTTGGAATGTATGAAAAGTAAAAAGGCCCAGAAATTGGCTGGAATAATAAGAGACCTTGAGCTCTTAAAAGAGGAATAAAGAGACCCCTCTGTATTTGTATTTTATAGGCCTACATTGAATGTATTTATTTTATTTTAACTGATATGTGCCTTGCTTAATACTCATTTACCTGTACTTACCAATGCCATTGTAGATGTACATTCTGTTTTTTGTTCTGTTCTTGGTGTTCAATAAATTTTTTTTAAAAAGTTGATTGTTTCCTTTTATTAGCATTAAATGTGCTTTAACAGCGTTTGCTTCAGATAAAGAAGTTAAGAGATCAGTTAAAGCGGTAGATTTATTAGCCATACTCGCTAACATAGCCAGCATCTGCAGTTTATTCTCTCTCAATTGATTGATTCTTATGTTTACTTTATAGATTATAATTGTCTATACCATAGTATGTTGTCTTCTACAAAAAAATGTAAACTCCATATTTAAAAATATATAAATAGATGTTACATTATCACTGTTAAAGGACACAATAAATAGATTACAAATAAAAAAGTTAAACGATCAGTAACATAAGCATCCCAGGAAACGATCTACAAACAATAAAAGAACATCACTTATATTAACTGTGCAAAAGCAAAACAAATTTAACAGATTGATTCTTAAGAGTAGGTGCTGATAACCTGGTTATATCCTGCTGAGTATAGGCCTACTCGAGGCAGAGAAACAGCAGGAGAAAGCTGTTGTTGTTGCTGCTGACCCTGAGGTGCCTGAATATGACCGAAGCTTTGAGTCAGAACACTAATAAGATTCGTCACGACATCTGGATATTCTCTCTGCTAAATGTGACATAGCAAATCATTACATGAGATGACCTAGATACACGTACATTTTGTCTACAATGCATTGTAAGAACTTAAGTAGCTTGTGAAAAGGTTCGTTGAACAATGGAGGAGTCAGAAGACAGCGAAGCAGGTTTGAAACCAGCACTTTAATTTCTTTCACGAACATACGACGGTCACCGCCGTAGAAATGTAAACATAAACAGAACAACATCACACTCAGTGATGCTTTCTGGATCCACTCTCTCTCTCGACACTTGGCGTCCCTTTAAATGTCTTTCTCCGTATCACTACAACAAGACACAGGTGTTAGAGATAATTACAAACCAGGTGACAAGCCTTACCGCTCTCTCTCTCTCTCCCGCAGACCGACACACGACCATGCCCCCATGCCACATAGCTGTATAACGCAGGGTTAAGAATATAGGGGATGTGAACATTTTATATTTCAAAACTTTATATTTAAAAGACAGAACACATGCACGTTTGTTACGATCGTTTAACATTTTATTTGTAATCTATTTATTGTCTCCTTTAACAGTGATAATGTTACATCTAAATATGGAGTTTACATTATTTTTTTAGAAGACAACATACTATGTTATAGACAATTACAATCTATAAAGTAAACATAATAATCAATCAATTGAGAAAGAAAAAACTGCAGATGCTGGCTATATTAGCGAGTATGGCTAATAAATCCACCGCTTTAACTGATCTCTAACTTCTTTATCTGAAGCAAACGTTGTTAAAGCACATTTAATGCTAATTAAATAAAAGGAAACAATCAACTTTACATACCTGAGATGCGCCTGCTCGGCATTCACTAAAGTACAGGGGTTTCAGTACAGCGACGCACGAGGGGCGTGGCCATGACATAAAACAAATTTCAGGTCAGCGCACATGCGCATTATAGTGCTTTCTTTCCGCGGGCTTTTCATAACAGCCATGGAGCATCTAAGACAAAATAGGGAAATCGGTAAATATTTTTGTTGTTTTACTATGATACAGAGGCAGATGATTTTGTAAAAGATGCGGTAGCATTTTAATGTAAAGAACGAGTAACGATAAATAATTTTTGTTACCGTTTGCAATATAAGTGCATATGAACTATGCAAATTTTGAATTAGGAGAACGCCTACACTACCACGTCACATTTTTACGCTGCACTGAAACCCCTGGAAATAAGTGACTGCCGCCGCCTGGGCTCAGCCATGATGTTTGAGTTGTGTCTCAAGCTAATGACGTAACTTCCAGGGAGGCATCACCGAGCCCGTTGTACACGCCCCAATCCCCTGACTCCACCCCCACGTCAAAACAGTGCCATAAAGTGAAACGCAGAGAAAAGTGAAGCGCAAAGGCAAAACGGTATCACGAGCTCACACGTGATGGAAATGCAGATTAAAAGGAGCATTGCAAAATAATTAGTAGGCATTGCAAAGAAAATGATGTGTGGCAAAATCATTGCTGCCTAAAAATCTGTTGCAGCGATAAAAAAGGATCAAAGTTCTTTAGTTTCTTTTACAAAAGTCATTGATTTTTACAATTAATTATATATTGGTTTTTGCTATATTTTATTTATATTTTGCAATTCTTTATTTTTGTTTGCAAAACGTAATTTTTTTCTCTCAATATTTTATTTTACGTTTGTGATACTTCATTTTTGTTTAAAAAAAAAATATATATTTTTTTTTTTTGCTCAATACTTTTTTTCTTTTGCAAAACTTTATTTTATTTTGCAATACTTTATATTTTTGCAAATATATGTGGCATGGAATTGATCCCATACATTTCTGTTCTAACATGACTGCACATGACTGCGCACCTGTCCTATCTAAAGTCCGCAACATCCGCTGGTATTGAAAGACAGGACAATTCTCCATACCATGTAATGATTTCAAGTTGCATTAAGTCAGCCATCTTTCTTATAAATGTAATGCCTTTTGGACATACCGTAATATTACAAGATTCAAATCTTCATTAGTATGGTTATTAGAAGAAGCCAGCTCCACGCAGTCTGAAAAAGTTATTTGGCGGTTTGCTAAAAAATTTCTAAGAGCCATGGTTATGGTTTCAGCTGCTTACTTTGTGCCTGATCGCGTTTCATACTGAGAAAGAACGTAGGACAAAGGGCATGACAAATCATGACATAAGGCTGACAGCACACACTACGTACCAATGCATTATCCCTCATGAACAATTATAACGTCTGATGTTTGCATACGTGTACCATTACGACATCATTCATTAATAAACATGACTTCTGATGTTTGTATACGTACATACCAATCAGAGACATACGTACCATATGCAAATATAGTCTCAAATACAGCAATTTCATTGGCTACTGTGCTCTTTGCCGCGTTAACGCGAACAAACAGCGCGTGTTGACGCGGTCAAATTTCACGCGTTTCGTAAATAGACTATTGGCCCCGTTCGCGTTCCATATTTCGTAGTCATCTGATGTAACATATGTTTGCACTGCAGTACTTCAGGGTCTTCCAATCCTACTGGGGGATGACCCAGAGGAATGTTTCAGGATGAGCTTCGTTAGTATTTTTGTTGCTGTTTATACTTTTATAAATTGTCAATTTGCTTTATTACATGATGTTATAGATTAGGTTATGAAAAAGTTCTGGGTGTACTTTTACAGTCGATACTGTATCTGTCTCTTGTGAAAAAATTCTGATTTGTGACATTGGTGATTTAAATTCCTTAAATTGATGCAATAAAATATACTATAAATTCAATTATTTATTCTTAAAGGGATAGTTCACCAAAAAATGAAAATTATCCCACAATTTCAAGAGGTCCTCGCTGCAACCTGTAGCACAATGACGTAGCTGGATGGTCCAATACGTACTGGACGCTGTTACGCTTTGTTGTGGGGACTTATTTAAAGACTTTCCCGCCAGGCTATGTTGGAGATGGAAGGAAAGGAATCCTTCGTGCCTTTTAGGGGCTTTCACACTAGCACTTTTGGTGCGCACCCCGGTTCGAATGACGTCAGAGTTCGGTTCGTTTGGATGATGTGAACGCTGTCTTCCGAACTCGGGTGCGCACCCGCGAACCGTACTCTGGTCCGCTTAAAAAGGTGGTCTGGGGTACGGTTCATGTGAACTCCAGTACGGTTCGCTGCTGATATGAACGCAATCAAACCAAACCGCGGAAGTGAACCGCTATTGATGAGGTATAATGTGGTCATCAGTCTCACACGCGTCACTTTCAAAATGAGCGGAAAGGGTTTACTTTCGTGTGTGTGCGCGTGTGTGTGTGTATACACTGACGAAAAGCAGGATTGACGCACACGCACTACAAGCAGAGAGATGATTTCTGCTTGCCTTCGCAAAAATTGTCTTCGGCGGACAGCCCGCTGTCTTTTGAACGATTTCAGTATTTTTGCGGCAGACAGACGCAACTGTGTTTCTGTATCTTGATGTTGAAAACAAAACCAAAGGTTAAAAAAAAAGAACAAATGTGAACCGAGCAAGTCTATTCATTGAATTTTGACGCCTTTTCATTTCGCGGTTATCAAGCAACACGATTACGCACCAGCTGCAGCTTGATGACGCAAGCGTACCGCGGTTCGGATACAAATATATAATGTGAACACAGTCCATCGGGGGTAGGGGGGAGCAATCAAACTCGGGTTCGGAACAGGCAATCGAACCAAGTGTGAAAGCCCCCTTACTCGACCAAAGACTTTGAAGGTTACTGCTCAGCAGACTGCTTCATCAGTGACGGCAATCACTATAGCCCAAAGGACAACTATTTATAAATGTAAATGGTCACTTTAGTGACAAGCGCTTGATCTGACTGCTGTGATCAGTTTGTATATGAAACTTAAAATCAGTTGTTGTTTTTTTGTTTTGTTTTTAATGTACGTACATGTCACTTGTCATAAATGGTCACTTTAGTGGCAAGCGCTTAATCTGACTGCTGTAATCAGTTTGTATATGAAACTTAAAATCAGTTGTTGTTTTTTTGTTTTGTTTTTAATGTACGTACATATCACTTGTCATAAATGGTCACTTCAGTGGCAAGCGCTTAATCTGACTGCTGTAATCAGTTTGTATATGAAACTTAAAATCAGTTTTTTTTTGTTTGTTTTTTTTTAAATGTACGTACATGTCCTTCAGACACTGAAATAAAAATATATACTTGTGGTGACAACATGCTATTAATCCATCAAATTTAGGTTTAAAATCATGCGATTTAAAATGTTGTAAAATGAACTATCAGTACGTATTGGACCATCCAGCTACGTCATCGTGCTACAGGCTGCAGCGAGGGGTGTCTCCACAATTTACTCACCCTCAAGCCATCCTAGGTGTATATGGCTTTCTTCTTTCAGCCAAACACAAACACTGTCTCTTCCAAGCTTTATAATGGGAGTGAATGGTTCCTTCGATTTTGAAGCCCAAAAAAGTGCATCCATCCATCAAAAAAATAATCCATACGGCTCCAGGGGGTTAATAAAGGCCTTCTAAAGCGAAGCAATGCATTTTTGTAAGAAAAATATCCATATTTATAACTTTTTGAATTATAATCACTGGCTTCAGGTCATGGCCATCCATACGTTCACTGGCTTCCTCTATCCGCTGCGCTTTCGCGTTTGTCACTTGTCACCGGAGCTTACACTACGCCTACGTCATACGCCAGAACTCAACTCTCTTGTGAACGTGCAGATGGCCGTTACCGGATGCCAGTGATAATAGTTTATAAAGTTATAAATATGGATATATTTCTTTAAAAAATGCATCACTTCAGAAGGCCTTTATTAACACCCTGGGCCCGGTTTTTCAAAAGTAATCCACTAGGATTTTGGATAACGGATTGGATCAAATCTTGAAAATGGGTTTTTCAAAAGAAAAAACGGATTACATAATCGGATTAGATCACGTAATCCAATCTTGGTTTTGATCCGGATCAAACCTTTAGTTTGGGTTTTTCAGAACTTTTTTTGTAGGATTTGGATCACTTTGATCCAAAAAATCTGGATTAAACTGATCCCATCAGAAGGGTGGATTCAGCGTGGATTTCATGCCCAAAACGTAATGAAAACTTTAAAAATGTATCAAATAATACTATATTTGGATCATGTAGTATCTTACAAGATATCCTATTTATTCATAAGGTTTTAATTTTATTTGTTCATCCATCAGGCTACAGTGATTAGGTAGGCTTTAACGTATTCAGCCTTTCAGTATAGGCCTACAGCAAAATAGAAAGACTTTGGCCTCATAAAATAATCCCCCAAACAGCTGTCAAAATTGACTAAAAACAATCAATTTTATTCTGTCACTAATTGATATATATATTCATCACAATCGAAAATATTTTTGTTTTTAGAATATTTATTAGTGATGCATGCAATGATTACAGAATAACCAAATGCAAAGAATTGCAATCACTGATTTTTGAAATCCAAAAGAAATCCAAATCAGAAATAGTGTCTAACTATTGCGTCCCTTGTTGCACGTCCTGTTTGCTCATTCTGGCAGAATGCAGGAGGTTGGTTAGGGTCTCCAAGGGGCTCAGGTGCATCATTGTCAGCACAGAGAGGGACATTGCGCTTAGTAGCGATGTTGTAGGACAATACAGGCAAGGGTTATGTTGCATGCTTTCTGTGGTTCCGCTCTCAGGTAGTTAAGGCATGCAAAGCGCCTCTTAAGAACTCCTCTTAAGAGGCGCTCAATTGCACATCTTGCTCTGCAATGAGCAGTGTTGAAGCGTGCCTGCGCCGGTGTATTTGCTGTTAGAAAAGGAGTCATCAGCCATGGTAGGAGTGGGTAGGCACTGTCTCCTAATATTATGCCATCCGGTCAGTTGCTTTGGAGGTCTCTATATAGAGCGCTTTCCCTCAGGATGCGTGCATCATGGACAGACCCAGGCCACTTGACAACGCAGTTGGTGATGATGAGGTCAGCATCACACACAAGTTGGACATTGATGCTGTGCCTCCCCTTTCTGTTTATAAGCTCCCATTCATTCTCACGAGGTGCTTGTATATGCACATGTTTGCAGTCGATTGCTCCAATAGTATTGGGCATATTCCCCAAAAGAAACAAATTCATTGACCAGGCTGGCCAGTGCAATTGACACATCTCTCACCACATCACACACAGCTGATTTCACCACTCCCATATAGTCACCAACAACTTGATAGAAAGTCCCACATGCATAAAATCGGAGAGCAATGAGGATCTGGTCTTCCACAGACAGACCGTGACTCCTTTGGGTTCTGTGTTGAAGTTTTGGCCTGAGAAGGTTCACAAGGTACTCTATATCAGCCTTTATCAGCCTCAGTCCGAAACCGGACATACTGCTCCTCAGTGGTGTATTGCTCCAGTGGCTTGGTTCGTTCAACATACAGCCTTTGACGGTATCCTCTCCTGGCAAAGTGGTGGTGGCGGTGGACAACACCTGCCATTTCACTGTCTCTCTGTGAATCCTCTGAGAAAGGCTGATTTATATGGCTGTGTAGTTGGTCTTTTCAAACACACCTATTACAACTGATCAGTTTTGGCTTTTGTTCAAATGAGGCAATTGGACCCAAGGCCTATAATTGATGAACAATGTTCACTATAGTAATGCAACGGAACCATGGACTCAAGAAGCTGTAACTTCACTGCTGCTGAAACCAATGCACTACTAGAGGGTGTTCGGTGCCATTATGGAACAATAGTGGGAAGTTTTAATTCTGCTAAGGATACCAACAAAAATAAAAATGATATTTGGATTTTAATCACAGAAAATGTGAATGCCATAGGGTCTGGCCAGAGGAGGACCACAGACCAAATCAAATTGCGGTGGAAGAATCTTAAGGCCAGGGCAACAAAGGACCATGCTGAAGCTAAAAACCCACAAACAGGCAACAAGCCATTTAAGAGGGGAGATTACACAGATGTGGTCCTCGACATCATTGGAGGTGAGAAGTCGCAAGCTCTCCATGGTATTCAAGGTGTTGTAGGGGATGGCGAGCCTTGGATTGAGGAGGAGGAGAATCTGCCAGTTCCTCCTGAGGCTGATCCAGAGAGCATATTTATATTGAATCTCAGCTCTGTTCCTGTGGAAGAAGCTGGATCCTCATTGGTTGAGCCAGTGGTAGTTGCCACAGGATCTCAGAGGAAAGGCTTGAAGCGCCCTTCATCAAACAAAGATGATGATTACAAGGCACTTCTGAAAAAAGAGACTGAAAGGGCAGAAGCACAGCTTCGTCTGGCAGAGGAACAACTGACTCTGACCAAACTGCAGCAAACCAAGGCCAGACTTGAGATCCGCCTCCTAAAGGCTACGCTCAGACAAGCTGGTCTCTCCACTTCAGATGTGGAAGTCTGAAATTATTGTGGAGTATTTGACATTAAGTCTTTTTTTTAATTCAATACATCTATATTTGAAACTTGTTATAAATATCCTCAATGTACAGTGTTTGTGTTGTAGGTCTCAGATGAGCGGACTGCTGGAAGAGGATGGGGTGGGGTTTTTCTTGTTTTTAGTTTTTTTAAATGTGTGTGTTTTCATTTCAGATAAAAATAAACTTATATTGACCCCACACTGGCTATTCTACTTGTTGCTCTTTACATATCTATAGTTCAACATTGTGATTTCCTATCCTGTTTGAGCACTGGTTATCCAGATTTGGTGATCCTGAAAAGTTCCTATCTGGATCAGATTGATCCAATCCGATGTTGCTTTGAAAAACTGGCTCAAAAGTAAGCTGGATTACGTGATCGCGGATCGCAAAAAAAAAGGATTACTAAATCCGGATCAATTTTATCCGGATTAAACCTTTTGAAAAACCGGGCCCTGGAGCCAAATGGATTACTTACTTGATGGATGGATGCGCTTTTTTGGGCTTCAAAATCGAAGTTACCATTCACTCCCATTATAAAGCTTGGAAGAGCGGGATATTTTTTAATATAACTCTGATTGTGTTTGGCTGAAAAAAGAAAGTCATATGCACCTAGGATGGCTTGAGGATGAATAAATTATGGGATAATTTACATTTTTGGGTGAACTAACCCTTTAATAATTCAGAACAATGTAAAAGTACAATAAAGTATTCCATTGAATTTGTGATTTTCCAAGTCTTCTGAAGACATGCAATATGATACAGTAAACTAGAAAACAAAGTTGGTAGTTTTATTTTTTTAAGTATTATAGTTCACCCAAAAATTATAATTCACCCTTATGCTGAGTGATTTAATCCATGTCTTCTGAAACAATATGTTCTGTTTTTTAACTGTAAATCTCATGATTTAAAGCTTGATTACATTTCCTTGTACTTGATGTTTGCATTGATCATTGTACACCTGCTGTTTTAATTTTTTGGTTAATGAACAGCCCCTGGTCACTAGAATATATCCAGCACTGTTGCAATGAATAAGAAATTCACACTTCCTATTTTTCATTCTCTTATAGGATTCAGATGTAGATGCAGGCTTCAGTGAATTAGATGTTGGACTGCTCACAGTTTTACCTGAAGGCATGCCTGCCAAACGTCCACATGCCCTCAACATGGATGCAATGGAGGGAAGAATTGTCATGTATGATGTCCAAAATTTGCCACATTCTGTATGTCTCCATTTGCTTTGATCTATGCTCTAAATTTAGACCATGCAAAGACAATGAGGAAAACATTTGATTTTATTCAGTGGGTATTTCTGTCTTTGGGAGGAAAGAATCTCAAACCCAAACTCCAAACCCTTAAAAATCGTCTTTTAAGCTGAACTTGTTTCTGGCATATTTTGCTGTAATTGCAGTTCAGTTTAAGAATCTTTCCAAAGACTCATGCAGGTTTTTCCAAATTGTAAAGGCTTGCTTTTTTTTTTGGGAGTTTGCACAGTACCTGTTCTGCAAATGCTCTATATTTTGTTTTTGGCCCAGATATTATGTTGTCATGCAGCAGAGTGCTGCAAGAGGTCTAAGTCTTGAGAACAGATTGTTTTAAAGGAATAGTTTTTTTTATTGTGTTGTTCTTAAAGAGTTTTTGAACTAGACAAATTATGTTCAGTTTACTTAAAGAGAATGTGGAAACCGATTGCATGTAGTATTTTAAGTGTACACAACTTAGTGATACAGTAAACTCATGTTGAGATTAGTGGTATTTCAGATGTAAAGTGAACAAATTAATTGACTTAATAGAGTAATCTTACTAATAAATATTTTGTAAGGTTACTAATTAATTTATAGTAATTAACAAAAAACAAGCAAGTTAACTAGAAATGTACTATTAAGTTTAATAACATGTTGACATTACTTGCATAGGAACATTTAATATTACTTGATTTTAGCTAGCAAGTTTGCTTAGTAAAATTTGACATGTTCAGTTTACTTAAAAATTAAGGAAACCGATTGGCTTATTTTTGCAGTATATGCAGGTAACACATTTGAAATACTGTCTTGTGTAAGATGAGGTAATGTTTAAAGTATATTGTACAAAGTATGGCTAAGTAATAACAGTTTGTTATTGAAGACAAAGTGTGCAATTTGTAGTATTTTGAATAAGCCAAAGGTGTTACTGAGCATGTGCTTTTTACTCATTTAATACTCTTATGGTATATTGCTTGTATGTTTCAAAGACACTCGCTAATAATTTGTAATGTACTTGTAACACAAGTTACACTTTAATATCACTAATCAAGCATGTAATTACCCTACACTGGCATATACTTAAAGTACACGAAGTGTACTTGAAGTTGTTCCAATTTAGTACACTAAATACACTTAAAGTTATGCTTTACTACAATTTACAACTAAAATATACTTGGTACAAAATTAGTTGTTCAAAATAGCACACTTCAAGTTAACTAATCATTAACACACTTGAAGCATACCTATAATTAGTCTGGCTTCAAGTATACTTAGCATTTTTTTTTTCACCAAGGAGTGTCATAAAGTAAAAGAATGCTCGTTAGATGCTGGTTAGTCCTGTCACTTATAACACACATAATTGACAGTAAAGCTTTGTGCTGCTTTACTGTGAACTCACGCAGCTTCCTTCAAAGTGTTCCTGAGTACTTATGCCATACTAAGATTACTTCGTTCTCTTCATTAGAGGAACTGCGGAATACGGCTGCCAATATTCTAAGACTTATTCATGGTAAGGCATCATACATACACACTCAAACACAACAGTTACGGAGTGTTTTGAAAAGAACTATATCAACTCTTTGAGATCTCTGTTTGCCAAAGCAGTGTGGAAATTGAATTCAATGCATTGGGCAAGGCTGAAATATTTGAGCTGATAAACACTTAATGTCTCTCTGTGTTTGTGTTTCAGATCCTTAAACCAGCCACTTGGAGATGGTAACTGAGATTGTGGTTCCCACAGTGTGCACCCTCTGTATTCTCATCCGTGCAGTCTTTCTAATGTTCTTGCTGCGGAAACACAACTAGCACACATTGTTTTCAATTATTTAATGCTGTTATCAGCCAGGGACAATGAGGTTAATGTCACTATGAAATATCAAAGTTGAGGGTTATCACACTTAACCAATTAATTTTCATGACTTGTAATCAAATATTTTAGAGCAGAGCATAATTAGAAAAATGTAGATATTCACTATAGACATTTTCATGACAATTTTAAAATTCCCTGATATTGTCAGATATTCCATGATCCCTGCATTTCAGAAACAATACATTTCTCAACTATGGCCATGTTAATGTTTCCAAGAACTAAACTCTAGCTGTTATAACACAAAATATTTGCAGTAACTCGACATATTAAACCCTATTACTCAAATGCATTAACATACAGATTTCATTAATAAAACCATTTTTATGTCTTAAAGAGTCTGGAGAGTTCTTGTCAAATCTCAATTCATGTCTCATGCAAATGTGTTCATAATATTATTATATCAGACTCTTACCAGTGTGAAGAGAAGCTGATGAGACTACAGATCACTATAGTCCTGTGGTAAGTCATCTTCTCATTTTCTCCACTGCAACATTTGTTTGTATGACCAGATCCTTTTAAATATGTCATTTTATTTTGTTTGTACAATAATTTGAAAGAGAATACAAAAACACTATCCAGCAAACTGTTGAAAAGCATTTGAAGTGCCAAAGAAACCACAGGCATGTGAGAACCAAATAAAAATAACATTAAAACTCTACAACAAAAGAAATCAAGTCTGTGTGGCAAACTATTTGATGGCTTCTCTTAAGTCAAAACCGATGTGGTCTACCAAGGGCTTGTCACTGAGATGCAATCATGTCTTGACCTCCCGTGACCCCTGTCCACTAGACACCTCCGTGGCTCAGGAGAATGGCTGTTTCCTGTTTCCTTGGCTGTTTTATAGTACTGTTTTATAGTACTGCAAACAAGACCTAGTGCTTTTTGGAGCTTTAAAGTTCTGGTCACCATTCACTTGCATTGTGGGGACCTACAGAGCAGAGATATTCTTCTAAAAATCTTTGTGTTCTGGAGAAGAAAGAATATCATACACATCTGGGATGTCATGAGGGTGAGTATGTAAGCAGTGGATGCAAATCAGCTTGAATTGGACATGTGTTTGACACAGCTGATTTATAGTGCAGCTCGCCTCAAATATTAGGTGGGTATACTTTAACATGATATGTGATGGTGGATCAAGCTAATAGCCTATGAATACACATGTAAAAACACTATTAATGTGCTGATATTCAAGAGAATGATCGCCTCATTACTTTTGGGAATGTATACTTAAATAGACAACTAGGTAACGCAAATAACAACAGAATGTGCGTTTGTATTTTAAATTTCACCACAGTGGGCTTTCATAAACTCCTTTGAGTGTTGTGCTCTTTCATGTGGACATCTACATACACACACTTTACAGATGAGCATTTAAATAATAAGCACAGTCTTGTTTCCATCAATATTCATTGTCAGCCAAAAGTTTGGACTACAGATTTTGCTCTTATTGAAAGTAATTGGTAATTGTATTCACCAAAGTGGCATTAAACTGATCACAATGTAGTCAGGACATTAATAATGTGAAAAATTACTATCACAATTTGAAAACAACATTCAGAACTTCTTAAACTACTTCAAAGAGTTCTCATCAAAAAATCCTCCAAGTGTAGCAATGACAGATTTGCAGATCCTTGACATTCTAGCTGTCAGTTTGTCCTCATGTGACATTTCACCCCACACTTCCTGTAGCACTTTTCATAGATGTGGCTGTCTTGTCAGGCACTTCTCACACACCTTACAGTCTAGCTGATCCCACAAAAGCTCAATGTGGTTAATATCCTTAACACTCTTTTTCAATTATCTGTTGTCCAATGTCTGTTTCTTTGCCCACTCTAACATTTACTTTTTGTCTTTGTTTCAAAAGTGGCTTTTTCTTTGCAATTCTTCCCATAAGACCTGCACCCTGAGTCTTCTCTTTACTTTTGTACATGAAACTTGGTGTTGAGCGGGTAGAATTCAATGAAGCTGTCAGCTGACAACATGTGAGGGGTCTATTTCTCAAACTAGAGACTCTGATGGACTTATCCTCTTGTTACAGCCAGTTGTCCTTTATCTTTGAAGACTGTAGTGTAACCTTTAAATTAAATATTCAGTTTTTAGGCAATTTCAAGTATTGTATAGCCTTCACTTCTCAAAACAATGATTGTCTGACAAGTTTATAGAGAAAGCTGTTTCTTTTTTTGTCATTTTTGACCTAATATTGACCTTAAGACATGCCAGTCTATTGCATAATGTGGCAACTCAAAAACAAACACAAAGACAATGTTAAGCTTCATTTAATGAACCAAATAGCTTTCAACTATTTGATTGTAACACCGTTAACGACGGGCTAGGAGGAGGCGAGAACCGGCTTGTCAACATAAATGATAATTTAATTAAAACACACACACACACACACACACACACACACACACACACACACACACACACACACACACACACACACACACACACACACACACACACACACACACACACACACACACACATCTCTCTCTCACCATCGTCACCGGCCGCCTTTATCTCTCGCGCGCCTCATCAGGCCGATTGGGGACCGGGCGCGCGATATTCCGACCTGGCCCCGCCCCCCTCCACATTGATATAATGGCAAGTGATTTTCTACTACCAAATTAGCAATTTAGCTTGATTACTCAAGGATAAGGTGTTGGAGTGATAACTGCTGGAAATTGGGTCTGTCTAGATTTTATCAAATTTGACTTTTTTCAAATAGTGATGGTGCTGTTTTTTTACATCAGTAATGTCCTGACTAACTTTGCCACTTTGGTGAATTCAAGAACCAATTTCCTTTAAACATTATTCCAAACTTTTGGCCGCCAGTGTATATATTTAAACATTAGTTGAAGATGTAAAAAGATTTAGATTTAATTGCTGCATTTTCTTCATGTCTGTATCTCTGTAACTTGATTAAAAAGTAACCGTTTCTGTTCAGATTTTCAGCCAAGATTTAAAAAATTTACAGACTGCAATGGCAAGATGTAGAGTGAAAAACGTGTTACATTTTGGTCTATTCTGACCCAAAACCATCAGAAATGCTTCAGAAGACATTGATCAAACCACTCTGATTAACCACTTAATCAGAGGTTAATCAGAGATCACATCTGCTCTGTTCTGCCCCCCTCTTTGGACCCATTGCAGTTTGCCTACCGCAACAACCGCTCCACTGATGATGCCATTGCATCTACAATACACTCTGCTCTCTCCCACCTGGAAAAAAGGAACACATATGTGAGAATGCTGTTTGTAGACTACAGCTCAGCATTCAACACCATAGTGCCCTCCAAGCTTGATGAGAAACTCCGGGCTCTGGGCTTAAACAGCTCGCTGTGCAGCTGGATCCTGGATTTCCTGTCAGGCAGACGTCAGGTGGTTAGAATGGGCAGCAACACCTCTTCATCACTGACCCTCAACACTGGAGCCCCACAGGGCTGTGTTCTCAGCCCACTCCTGTATTCCCTGTACACACATGACTGTGTGGCAACACATAGCTCCAATGCCATTATTAAGTTTGCTGACGATACGATGGTGGTAGGTCTGATCACTGACAATGATGAAAGAGCCTACAGAGAGGAGGTGCACACTCTGACACGCTGGTGTCAGGAGCACAACCTCTCCCTCAACGTCAGTAAAACCAAGGAGCTTGTTGTGGACTTCAGGAAGAAAGACGGAGAACACAGCCCCATCACCATCAATGGAGCACCGGTGGAGAGAGTCAGCAGCTTCAAGTTCCTCGGTGTCCACATTACTGAGGAACTCACATGGTCCGGTCCACACTGAGGCCGTTGTGAAGAAGGCTCACCAGCGCCTCTTCTTCCTGAGACAGCTGAGGAAGTTTGGAATGAACCACCACATCCTCACACGGTTCTACACCAGCACTGTAGAGAGCATCCTGACTGGCTGCATCACCGCCTGGTACGGCAATAGCACCAGCGCACAACTGCAAAGCCCTGCAAAGGGTGGTGCGAACTGCCAGGAACATCATCGGAGGTGAGCTTCCTCCCTCCAGGACATATACACCAGGCGTGTGTGAAAAAGCTCGGAGGATCATCAGAGATCCAGTCACCCAAGTCATGGGCTGTTCTCACTGCTACCATCAGGCAGGCGGTATCGCAGCATCAGGACCCGCACCAGCCGACTACATGATAGCTTTTTCCCCAAGCAATCAGACTGTTGAACTCTTGATCTATCAGGATCAATAATTAGCACTGCACTTTATTCAGCTATAATCTCACACTGGACTGTCAACATATTCTCCTCAATACAACTGCTATATATATATATACACACATATATATTTCATATACTCCCACTTATTGTATTGTATTGTATATTCTGTTCTATATTCTGCATTGTATATAATTATTGTGTTGTGTAAGTATGTGTACATCTGATTTGTAAATTGTTTTGTGTAAGTATGTGTACATTTGATATGTAAATTGTGTTGTGTAAGTATGTTGTTTATTGTAATTGGTATATGTCTCGTCACTGTCATGACTGCTATGTTGCTCGGAACTGCACACAAGAATTTCACCTACTGTTGCACTTGTGTACATGGTAGTGTGACAATAAAGTGATTTGATTTGATTTGATTTGATTGATTCAAGTCTTATGGATTACGGATACTGACATTTTAACTTTTTTTTTGGAGCTTCAGAGTTCATGCCACCATCCACTTGCGTTGTATGAACCTACAGATCTGAAATATTCTTCTAAAACTCTTTGTTTGTGTTCAGCAGAAGAAAGTCATAAAATCAGTGATGGCATGAGGGTGAGTAAATGATGAGAGAATTTTCATTTTTGGATTAACTATACTTTAAACCAATTTTTAAAAATCCGACTTTTCTAGACATTAGTATAAGGAAAAGGATTGAAAATATATATATATTTTATAGACCGCACTCACAAAGAGCAATTACAAGCCTATGAATGATTCTGAATAATAATTTTTTACAGACTTTCTAGGCCAGGAAATCATAATCACACCCTCTTCAGATATGCATGGTATGATAATATTTCTCTACAAGTTAATTATCATAACTTTGATTAGATTAACATTATTTACAGAAAGGGCAGAGAACTCACTGAGTGAACAGGAAGAGGCAATCGTGAGGCAGATTGAGGAAAGTGCTGCAGGTGCCCAGGATGTCCAGCAGGTGGTACAGTTTCCTCACTCTTATCACCTGCTCCTGTAGCTCCACCTCAGTGTTCAAGTAGTAACTCTGATTATGAAAGATAAAATACATAATCAAAAGGCAAGCGCCAACCCCTATCTCACAGCTCATATTAATCAAAACCTTAAAATCTAAATAGTGTCCTACCAAATAGTTGAGAGTTGCAAGTTCCTTTCCTAAAATAAAAAAGTAAAACTATCAAGTCCAAGTAATTGTGAGCATCTGAATGAACAATGAACCAAAAAAAGTGCTACATTTATAAACATTAAAATAAAAAACCCATAATTCGTATTTCTGTCTGTAGTTTTAGCTAATGTACCAACAAGGTAGTTGAAGTCTTTCCTTATCTTGACCAAATGTAGCAGCATATTAGCAGGAATGAGGCCAGCGAGAAGCACCGCATCTATCTGCTGCTAGTACGACTGTAGGATCAGCTTACTGCGAGAGCTACTGCTGTCTCGGGTGGATCTAAGGAAAGAACCCCTTAATACACATAATTTTTAAATGTTCATATACATGGATAACACTTTACAATAAGGATCCATTGATTAACAGTTAGGTATCACAGCATTAGTATCACAGACTATCAAAGAACAATATTTTTTTCACAGCATTTTTTTTTTTTTTTTTTCATGTTAGATCAGTTAATATAAATACAATTTGTTCAATGCTAGTTCATGGTAATTCATAGTGCATTAACTAATCACAATTTTCAGACAGTCTGTTTAGTATAAAAATCTGTAACGCAAACTAATATATAACTAAAAGACGAAAATTTACTTCTCATCTTCCACAATTGTTCTGTGAAGTCCAGGCATCCTCTCTCAATCGAGCTGAAAGCTGCTGCTGTATTAGCCTTCTGACTCTATAGAAAAACATTATATTTAGCATTATGTGATACAAATTCAAATGATTTAATGATTCATTGTTCTTGTTAATTTACCTCAGAAACGGTAGTCATGTGTCCTGGCACTCCAAGTGCAATGTTCTCAAGCTCTAAAACAAGGGGGGAAAATGCCGAACATAAACACAGAACAATTAACTTACGGTCATTAATTCAGGTATTTTACCCTCTAAGATCTCGGGTTAGGTCCACATCAGACTGAGTCTCCATTGGATCCAACCATTCAATTTCTCCTGTCCTTAAGCCCTATGCCAAATCCTAGTGAAGTATTGTTAAACAAAATTGATTCTAATGCCAAATACAATAAAAAAAAAAAAAAAATGATGAAAGGGATAGTTCACCCAAAAGTGAAAATTCTCTCATTTACGCATGCCTTCATGCCATCCCAGTTGTGTATAACTTTCTAATCCATTTATCTCCAGAAGCATTTCCAGTAATTCAAGCTCATTATATTTATACATATTTAAAAAATCACTCACTTGACAAATTTAACATAAGCGTTGGCTTCCGAAAGTATTTTGGATCCCATTCCACTCGTTTGAAAGAAATTATTAATTATAGATATATTGACCATATTCACGCTAGCGCCATCTTTATTTTATTTTTTTTAATGGGAAGGACAACAAGGCTGTGAAGGATAGACTTGCATCCACTGATCTCTCTCTCTCTCTCTCTCTCTCTCTCTCTCTCAGATTAGTGCTTACATCTATTCAGTGGCACGAATAGTATAAAGCTGTAAAAAGCTCCTAGATCACATCTAATTTTCCACAACTCATGTTGTCTTTGTTTTATGTCTACTGAATGTTCTTTAAAATGTGTTTTTTCAATATTTTGTCAGCGGAACGATTCAAAATCACTTAAAACTGCAGAGAACAACCTGTACGTCTGTCCCTCACAGATTCATTTTCAAATATCAAAGATGGCGCCGCTGTGAATAAGGTCTACCGTACGTCACCAGTGTCAGACGTCATTAGACCACGCCCATTGTCCCTTCAAACAATGACAATTTGACAAAAATTATGTTTCTATTCGTATAAAAAAAGACATTTTAAATTATAATGTACAAATTTAGTGCTAAAACATTTACAAATCATTCTGAAAAAATATTGAAAGTAGTTCCATCTCTACGTCACGAGTCCGCCTGCTCCCAGTGGTTAAATAGTCCCTTAACAAACGGTCTAGTTTCTAAGTTTTCTATTAGTGGTTTATTGAAATAAAGATTAAAGATGGTTAGATATAGTTTTATAAATAAACTAAGACCGTTTGTAAAAAAAAAAGGGCTAACTCATACGAAACAAGCAGATTGGCCGGAAGTGACCTGAGGTCGGATGGATAAAGAAGTGCCGGTGTTATACATCATTCCTTCTTTTCTTCCGTGGCCGCCATCAAGTTAGGAGCGTGGTTCCTGGCGAGCCGTGAAAACATAAAAATGGTGAGCATAGTGAACCCGTTTTCACAGGCTTGTGCAAGTTTTAATGAAAACACTTTTATTTCGTTGTTACACGTGCACGTAGGTCAACATTTGTTTGCTGTAAAGAAAAAATATCCGTTAGATACGAGGCTCACGTTACTTCATATCTCGGGAGCCATTTTGAACTAGTGCGGCGTGTACACACGTGCAGTCAAGACGGAGGCAACTTTGTTAAACATTTGAATTCATACGCTCTAAGAAATATAGTGTTTGTACATGTTAGAAGTCGTTGTATGTCCGATCTAAATACAGTTGAACGACCTTCATAATGTCATTGTATGTGAATATTGATGCCGTCATGTGTGCTGTGGCCTAGCGCTACAGTTGTTCGATGGTTTAGCATACATGCACCGTGGTTTTCCCACTATATTTATTTTACTTAAGCATTTTATACTCTTGCTATGATGGTGTAATTTGCGTCCTACTCTGTGATCAGTGACAGTTGCCTACTGTCTCATGCTGACACAGAAGGGTGACGAAAACCGAGACTGAGCAAGATTCAGAGTTCTCATGAATGAAACTTAAGAAATTTAAATGTCTTTTAATTATCCATGCCTCTCTTTTTAGGCGTGTGCCCGACCGTTAGTATCGGTCTACTCCGAGAAAGGGGAGACTACCGGCAAAAATGTGGTTATGCCTGCAGTGTTCAGGGCTCCCATCCGCCCTGATGTTGTCAACTTTGTGCACACTAACATGCGCAAGAATAAACGTCAGCCCTATGCCGTCAGTGAGCTGGCCGGTGAGTGTTGTTTCAATACCAATTCTTTGGTATGTTGCTTGTCTGATGATATTCCACTTCTGGTCCGTGTTTCTGAATAACTGATTTTGATGGAAGTTCTGATTTAGCCTTTTCGTACTTCAATTGTACGATGTGCATTTATTTTATGATGAGAATCAAATGTAACGTGTGTTTCAGGTCACCAGACCAGTGCTGAGTCCTGGGGCACAGGAAGAGCTGTTGCCCGTATCCCCCGAGTGCGTGGTGGTGGCACCCACCGCTCTGGCCAGGGTGCTTTCGGAAACGTATCCTTATGTGTCACTGAACTAACTTGATGATAATTTGAAGCATTCACTTAAAAATGAAATGTTCGTGTTATCAGCTTCATGGTGTCCCAAACCCATATGACTTGACATTTGTGGAATATGGGTTTTTGGCAGTATGTTGTCTGTCACCATTCACCAAATTTTATTGCATATTTTTTACACTATGCGAGTGAATGGTAAGAGGTTTTTCTGCCTAATATTTTTGTTTTGTTGTTGCATGGAAAAGTCAGGTGGGTTTGGAATGACATAAGGGTGGGTACATTTTCATTTGAATGAACTGTAAATATAATTTATAATTTGTCACAATCTTCAATGATAATTGAACACTTGCTGTGATGGTGTAATTTGCGTCCTACTCTACGCATAGTGACAGTTGCCTGCTGTCTCATGCTGTCGTGGAAGGTTGACGAATATTGAGTCTGAGCAAGTTCACAGATGTATTTGTGTTTGCAGTGTTCAAAAATATTATCCCTTAACTCTTGTGTAGATGTGTCGTGGTGGCCGCATGTTTGCTCCCACAAAGACTTGGCGCCGCTGGCACCGTAGGATCAATGTTAACCAGAAGCGTTATGCCATCTGCTCTGCCTTGGCTGCCTCTGCTCTGCCTGCCCTGGTCATGGCTAAAGGTTAGCAAATCCTAATAAGGTCCAGCATTCTATTCTGATGGTACACACAATTTTTATTTTTTAATGCTAATTTAACTTTGAAAATCTAAATTACTGTGTGGGTTGCCATTTGGATTGGCATTCAGTGTAAGCTCAGCTGGCAGAAGGGCCAAATCAAACTGCTGGTTTTTGCCTTTCGAAGGCCGAGCACATTAAACGGTGATTCATAATTGATAAATTGCCAGACTTCAATGTATTTTCTGTAACCAATGTGGGACGTTTCAGGTCATCGCATTGAGGAGATTCCTGAGGTTCCAGTCGTCGTTGATGATAAAGTTGAGGGATACAAGAAGACTAAGGAGGCTGTGCTTCTGCTGAAGAAGCTTAAGGCTTGGAACGACATAAAGAAGGTTAGATTCTCATGCTTTGATATTTACTAAAGATGTTGCGTTTTACCAGTGTTTTTACACAAACTTCTGGTCTCCAGGTTTACGCCTCTCAGCGAATGCGTGCCGGTAAGGGTAAGATGAGGAACCGAAGGCGCGTCCAGCGAAAGGGACCATGTATCATCTACAACGAAGACAACGGTGTGACGCGAGCTTTCAGAAACATCCCTGGTATGTAAACTGATATTGCATTGGAGTGTTTCTGCACCTGTGCACGTGATGATATCTACTTCTGGTCCGTGTTTATGAGTCCTGTGATCATAGTGGAAGTTCTGACCCTAATATAATTAATACAGAATGTTCTGCAGTTGTGGTGTCCTAGCTGGTTGCAAAAAAAAGCTGTATGCATGATCCCTCAGGCATTACGCTGCAGCGCGTGTCCAGACTGGACCTGTTGAAGCTTGCTCCAGGTGGACACATTGGTCGCTTCTGCATTTGGACCGAGAGCGCCTTCCGCAAGCTGGATGACCTTTACGGCACCTGGCGCAAACCTTCCTCGCTGAAAGTGAACTACAAGTGAGTTTCCCTCATCTTTTCCTTAAAGATAAGTTTCTTGTGTGCTTTAGACAACAATGATGAGCTTCTACTTCTGGTCCGTGTTTATGAACCTCATGATCTTTTCAGAAGTTCTGAGTAAAAATATGGTGGGCTGAAACCACACTTGCCCAAATGCACACCCATTTATAATTTAAGTTAATAGATATTGAGAATAAGTTTGTAGACTTACTGACTTGTCATGTTCCAGTTTGCCAATGCACAAGATGACCAACACAGATCTGAACCGAATCCTCAAGAGTGAGGAAGTCCAGAAGGCACTTCGTCCTGCTAAGTATGTTTTGATTTATTTTCTGTATCAGTGCTGACTAAATTGCAATGATGATATTCCTACTTCTGGTCCGTGTTTCTGACTAATGATTATTTTGGAAGTCCTGAGCTGCTTTTCTCAAACTCAAGCACACTGTCTTTGTTAAGTGTATTGTACAATGTAAAGTAACATGTTTGTTTTTAATCCATTGCAGTCGCAAGATTAATCGCAAAGTTTTCAAGAAGAACCCTCTGAAGAACCTGAGAGTGATGATGAAACTTAACCCCTACGCCAAGACAGCCCGTCGCCGTGCTATCTTGGCACACAACCCTGAAGTACGTACACATAGCCCAGGTTTTGGGACCCAATAGCATATTAGTTTTCCTACTGTATAGGCACACACTTTGTACATGCAATGCAACCATGTTTCATCAATCTCTAAATCTGAACTCTCTACAGATCAAGGCTAAGATGCTGAAACCCAAGAAGAAGAAGGTTGTGAAGAAGGCTAAGAAGCCTGTTGCTGCTGCAGCAGCTCCAGCTAAAGAATAGTGCTCTTAAACAGACTTTGGAGTTCAGAAATGCTTTCAAATAAAACCATTCAAAATCCTGCAAAAACTGTCATTTGTAATCTACTGCAAATCACATTGCTAAGCTCAGTCAGTTTTCATCTGTTAAATAAACCTTTTATTTTAATATACAAGTTTGTTTAAGTTAAATGATTTTATGCTTTTGTTGTGAGTTATTGGCTGCAGATTCATATTTAAAATGGGGGAAAAGCAGAACACACATTACAGTGAAACATTAACCACTCAAAGGGGTAGCTAATAGTTAAATGCAGCCACAGACATTGAAAGTCATAGTAGCACTATTGTAACAGATTGACAATTTGCTTTAAAGTTGAGTTTAAAGGACCTTGATATTGTTTAGCCTCCCTCATGTAGTTCCAAACCTGTATGACTTGATTTCTTCAGCAAAATGTTGGGTTCTGATAGCCTTAGTCCCATTTAATTTTATGGAAAAAGAGCTGCACCGTCAGCATTACAAAATATTTTCCAAGGAAGAAATCAACTTAAGGATTTGCATACACATGAGGGAGGTTAAGTAAACGGTAACTTTTTTTTTTTTATGTGAACTGTCACTTCCCAATATCAGCATGTAGTTAACTTGGATTTGTAATGTAACAATCTCCTGTGTATAGCCAAAACCCTCTGATGTGACAAAGGCGTCTGACAATATTTGGCAGAATAGAATTCAAGTATCCTAGCAAAGGCATAGCACATTGTTACAGCTGTATACATCTCATGATAATACTCAAGACAACTAAAATAAGATGGGGATGTTTCAGGAAGCAGTAGTTAGCTCTCAGCCTCTGGATTGATTGGCAGGTAGGAATTAGTGCAGGCAGAGAAACTGTAGATGGTAGGGGTGCATCAATAGTTGGCTTAGAAAAGATGATTCACATTCCCACACTGTGAGTTGGTGTTGCTGGTTGGTTTAGCCCAATGGTGCTGCATAGCCATCCTGCAAAGTCAACCTCCTCTGCCTCAGAGTTCTTTATGAAGGTATGGACCTGAAAAAGGTTGAGGTTAAATCAATTGCTCAGCTATTCAAAGAAAAGGAAAGAATGCACTATATAAGTATGTGGACTCCAAATTACTGGGTTTCTGTAATTCCAGTAAAGGCCAATTTTAATGCAACAGCATACAAGGTCATTCTAGAGTATTGTGAGCTTACAAATTTGTGGCAACAGTTTTAGGAGGGCCCTTTCACTGACAGTGCACTAAGTGAGGTTCATAAATAAATGGTTTACAAAGTCTGGTGTGGAAGATCTTAACTGACCCTCACAAAACCCAGGCCTGAGCACCTTTGGAATGAACTGGAATGCCGACTGATCCGGGCCCCCCTGTCCAACATCCATGCCTGACCTCACTGATGTTCTCGTCTAAATGGGAGCAAATTAAAAATCTAGTGGAAAGCATTCTTAGAAAAGTGGATGCTGTTAGGGAGGACAAATTACTTTTTAATGCCAATTGTTTTGAAATCAATGCTTAACAAGCACATATGGGTGTGGTGTTTGGGAGTCCACGTACTATTGGCCATACACCGTATCTCAGGAAATATGGTCTGTTCAAGGAGTAGATAATAGAAAAATGTAGTTCCTACCATCAGCTGCTTAAGGTCTGCCCTTTCTGCTGGATTTTTTATTAAACTAACAAAAAAGTAAATCAATTAGTAATAAAGTACATAAAATGTACACAGACAGAATATTTGTTTCATCTGGCAGCAGATTTCACATAGATTTTTTTTGGCTCAACCACTAGATGGCACATCAAGCATCACTGAAGAAACATAAAATCATGAGACTGTTGCAGCACAACATTTCTGTCATGTCCTATAAAATTAAATGCTGATAAAATCAAGTTTTTGCTTACCACTTGTTAACAAATTCTTGAAATTCTGCACCAAATATGCTTGGCAGCTTGGGAGGTGGCTGAAAATGAAAAAAACAAAACCAAACGGCTCCATTAAGCTCAAGTAGAACAACCAACAAATCCTCACTTTAAAGATTACTAAACTGTTTTATGGCAGTGAAGTAACTAAAGCACCATTGGGAGCTTACTTCATTGACAATATAGTCAAGGAGCTCAAATATAGCCATAGGAGGTCTGCTGTCTGGACCGTATGCTGAAAAGACAAACATAACTAATATATTATCTCAGGATTGTTTTATAGTACTACTGTAATGTAAAAGTGTATAGCAGAAACAAATAACTGATCGGTTTCCACATGCAGTAAAGCCTCCAATAGCAGAGACACCTCTGTATAGGATGGCAAACAGACACTCACAGCTACCGGGTCGACCTGGGGGCCTGGGTTTAGGGGAGGCCTCGCTGGCCGATGGGTCGCCCTCGAGGGGCTGACCAAAGATTTGCTCCAGCTCCTTTGCATCTGGTGGTGGAATAGGGAAGCGTCCGATGGCCATCTCCACCAGAGAGAGACCCATACTCCATATGTCAGACTGGACAGAATAGTGAGTCCCTTGAAGACGTTCTGGCTGCAGATGGACATACAGAAAAAGGGAGGAGGATCAACCGAGAGAGAGAGAGAGAGAGAGAAAGTGGGAAATAATTGTTATCAAACAGGAAGAGATATAATGAGAACAGGAGCCTGAAAAAAACAGACAGCCCCCTTGAGATACTCTGATCAAACATTCAGCTGGGAATCATGTCTACCGGTACTTGCCTTAAAAGAATTGCAGTGTCAAAGTATGTAGTTTCTACAATTCTCGATTAATTTATCAAATAATTTAAAAGTGATTTATCTTATAATGTTTTCATAGTTAATGCATTAATCCATTCATTTCTAAGAAAACTGTATAATAGACCTATGTGTATTTATTAGTTGTGTCAATTTGTGGGGATGATGTTCATAGATCTGGTAAAATTGGAATTTGTAATGGCAAAATTCACTTACAGACATATAAGATCTGGTGCCCACAAACGAATTGGCCATGGAGTCAATAAGCTGTCCACTCACACCAAAGTCACACAACTTGATTTCACCGCGTGAGTTCACCAGGATGTTGGATGGCTTTACATCTTAAGACAAGGACAATGTTCAGTTAGTACAATGTCAATAGAAAAGCTAATTAAAAAATGTCTGCTTGAAATAGTGTAACACTAATCACCTCTGTGCATGATTTTGTGTTTCTCTCGCAGGTAGGACAGGCCTTTTATCACCTGCATGAGAGAAAAAGTCCAGTAACATGAAGTACTCTACTTCAGCCTTATTGTGTGGAATCAGTCCACAAGAGACCATTGAGATAATTGGGAGAAAGTTTACTGGGATACCAACCGCAATGCTAACTTTGCCCAGTATTTGCTCTGGGATCTTGCCTGCTTTCTTCAAGGACTGGTCCAGGGAGCCACCATCCTACAATAGATGATTGGTGATATATATTCAGCAGATACACTTATATAACTTTCACACTTAACATATAACTGAACTATGGAGGTATTTTCATAGAAGAATATTGAAAAGATATTATAAGCAATTTAATAACATTTATGGATCTATAGATGAGAAATTATTAAATACATATTTCTAAAGCTGACAAGTAGATAGTACACATTTCAATGAAATATAGTAAAGATATGCAGTTAGGGCCACAAAACTTCTTGTTTAAATTATGCATGTTGATAAAAACCAAGACTGAAACCAAGAGATGCAAACGACAAATCATTTTTACTTCGAGGAGTCATTTAGGATGCATTCACACTAGAGCTTTTGATGATGAACAGAGTCCATTTGACGACAAAGTTTGATTCGTTGGTGCGAAAGCAGTTTTTCGAGTCCACTTTAAAAGTCGTCCTGGGTTTCATATGAACTCGAAGATTGTATAAAACTAATCCATCCTGAAGTGAACCACTATTGATGACTTTACAAGCTTCCGGTCACACTTCTTATAGTACAATGCATTTCTCATAGCTGATTATATCAGCTAAAATTGCCTTTGTAGCGTGGCTTCAACTATTCGCAAATGCAGATCTGTGCATGTAAAGTTTTGGTTATGAATTCAAAGGGACAAAAGTAGTACACAGAATAACACTGTGAAACTTACAGTGCTAACTGTGATACTGTGAAGTTCCATGGTTCAGATCCAAAAGTACAATTTGAAAAGAGACCCACGAGGGCAAGGGAAGGAGATTGGTATTAAACTTGGGTTCGGACATAGCAATCGAACTAAGTGTTAAAACTAATAACACAGCTAAAGTAAAAGGTTCTTTTCATTTTCCTCTGTATTATGTTTGACATTGAGAGTAGAAAATACCATGTGCTCCATACAGATGCTGATCTCTCCGTCACTGTAGAAAGCCCCATAGAAGCCCACTATGTAGGGTGAGTTACATTCATGCAGCACCTGCAGCTCTCTGATGATCTGATTTCTTATTGCTGGCTTGATCTCTAGGTGAATCAACTGTTTAAAAGAAGAGAAAGCGAGAGGGCTGAAGAAACAGTGCAGCGGCATGATGTCTGCTAAGGGAAGCCCATTTGATGTGTGACTGCCACAGCACTGAATACTGGCTCACGAGGTTCAAGCTCAGAGTCTAATTTACATGTTTTATATCCCTGCTTATTCAGTCATGCATACACACTCTTATATACACAAAGACAACATAAACTCAAAATTGACCCAATTAACTTTCTGCATGTATGTCTCTGCTCTTACTGTGCAATGTGCGCATGACTCATCAATACAGTATAAGTCTGTTTTCATTATAATTAATCAAACTGAATATGATTTTCCACCTCTGAAATAACTATTCTTCTCCACTGATGTAATAGCAAACCATGTTCGATCCAATAAATCCTGATGGCCCCACCCTACATTATTTTATGTTAATCCTCTTATGAAAGGTAAAATGTTATTATTATTTCAAGTTATTTCTAGCTTAAAGTAAATAAGGTAATTCATTAGTAATGAAGTAATGCATATACTATATACACTCACCTAAAGGATTATTAGGAACACCATACTAATACTGTGTTTGACCCCCTTTCGCCTTCAGAACTGCCTTGTTCTGGCATTGATTCAACAAGGTGCTGAAAGCATTCTTTAGAAATGTTGGCCCATATTGATAGGATAGCATCTTGCAGTTGATGGAGATTTGTGTGATGCACATCCAGGGCACGAAGCTCCCGTTCCACCACATCCCAAAGATGCTCTATTGGGTTGAGATCTGGTGACTGTGGGGGCCATTTTAGTACAGTGAACTCATTGTCATGTTCAAGAAACCAATTTGAAATGATTCGAGTTTTGTGGCATGGTGCATTATCCTGCTGGAAATAGCCATCAGAGGATGGGTACATGGTGGCCATAAAGGGATGGACATGGTCAGAAACAATGCTCAGGTAGGCCGTGGCATTTAAACGATGCCCAATTGGCACTAAGGGGCCTAAAGTGTGCCAAGAAAACATCCCCCACACTATTACACCACCACCACCAGCCTGCACAGTGGTAACAAGGCATGATGGATCCATGTTCTCATTCTGTTTACGCCACATTCTGACTCTACCATCTGAATGTCTCAACAGAAATCAAGACTCATCAGACCAGGCAACATTTTTCCAGTCTTCAACTGTCCAATTTTGGTGAGCTCTTGCAAATTGTAGCCTCTTTTTCCTATTTGTAGTGGAGATGAGTGGTACCCAGTGGGGTCTTCTGCTGTTGTAGCCCATCTGCCTCAAGGTTGTGCGTGTTGTGGCTTCACAAATGCTTTGCTGCATACCTCGGTTGTAACGAGTGGTTATTTCAGGCAAAGTTGCTCTTCTATCAGCTTGAATCAGTCGGCCCATTCTCCTCTGACCTCTAGCATCAACAAGGAATTTTCGCCCACAGGACTGCCGCATACTGGATGTTTTTCCCTTTTCACACCATTCTTTGTAAACCCTAGAATTGGTTGTGCGTGAAAATCCCAGTAACTGAGCAGATTGTGAAATACTCAGACTGGCCCGTCTGGCACCAACAACCATGCCACGCTCAAAATTGCATAAATCACCTTTCTTTCCCATTCTGACATTCAGTTTGGAGTTCAGGAGATTGTCTTGACCAGGACCACACCCCTAAATGCATTGAAGCAACTGCCATGTGATTGGTTGATTAGATAATTGCATTAATGAGAAATTGAACAGGTGTTCCTAATAATCCTTTAGGTGAGTGTACACTCTTATCATTTTATACTGTATTATGAGTTAAAGTTAAGTTAAAGCCTAATTTCTGGTACCAGTGAGAGCTTCTCTCTGTAATTGCCAGAGTGTCTGCGTTTTATAGTTGATAAAGAGCTGCTTTTTCTAATGAACACTGAGAGTCCATTGTTTTGTGTGTGCCTTAGAGGTGTTTTGAGTCTGTGTGCTTTGTAACATCTCTGACAACCCTTCAGGTTGCTGTTTCTTCCCTGGGAGCTCTCATATTATGGAAGTAATGTTTCATAATTTGATGGTTATTTTGGGTGGATGAAAAACTTTATTTCCTCAGGCAAGTTGTAGCCCTGTTGTAGTTCATTAGAAAAAGTATGATTTCACTCTAAAGGAAGAAAAGTCTACAGCAAAAAACCTACAGTACATGATGTAAAAATTGTCACTACATGCATTACATGTGCAACAAATGTAATGCTTTATTTCTGCAATGTCAAACTTGCGAACTAGTAATCTAAAAAAAATATATGATGACGTCAATAGCTGATGCCTTCAATATATACTGTAGAAGAAGTAACCGCACAGCCTTGTCTAAGCTCTAAAATGGCATCCAATTCAAGGCTGGTAATGACAATCAATGGCCTTCTCTTGCAAGCTTGATGCTGATCAGCTATAGGTGAGTAAAGCCTCAAACACTTCCAGGTTGTTTGATGATGCCAAGTAAAAGCTACTTGCACCATACAGTAGCTTACCTTTCTGGCCATGATGAGGCCTGAGGGTCTGTGTAAGACCTTGAAGACAACCCCTCCATTGCCTGCACCCAACTCACAAATCTTCTCAAAGTCATCATCTTTTAACTCTCCGACCTTCTGCTTCTGGGTGAGAAAAGCCTCCAGGCGCTTCTTTTGCTGCTCATCAAGCTCCAGTTCCTCTAGCTTCTTTTGCAGAGCTTCTAGATTTGTTCTAACACACAAACACAGCCAGAAAAATGCAAGTTAATCATTGTGAATAGAGCTGTTCAGCCATGATGTTAATTTATAGGCAAACCAGAAGGCTAATTCGCCATAGGTTCCCTTGGGAATTTCCTATTGGTTTTTATAATGGGATTTTTCCATTTATGAGTAAAATAAGTTCCAGCCTGATCTCTGAAAACGTGGTAAATATGTTTGCAAAAATAAATCACATGCTTCATTACGCTTTTCGCTGCAGTATCCCAATTAAATGTCCAGCAAAGGCTACCAAAAGCGACTTAAATTGTTCGTAATCAGACAAGGTTTTTAACGTTTAATGTTTTGAGTAAAATGTACCTAAAACTTTAACCTAAACCTAACCAATAGTGTCCTAAAAGCAAATGCTACATGAAAAGCACACTTTCTGAAGCAACCACATTATTCCATGCCACTTATATGACACATTCGGCTCACGTGTCAGCTTATGATAATAAGTGTGTAAATGTAGGTGGGTTTGTAATACAAGCGTTAAAATGTATTGTTTTTCAAATGATGTCTTAAGAGGGTCTCGATTATCATAAAAGCAGTGTGTGAGTAAAAGAGCTTAAAATAATCTCTCCTTGTACTAGTGATTTTTTGAAGTTGAATAAAATGCATAGCTGTTCTAGTGCCTCTAGTGTTAATTTCACCTGGAAACTGTGTTGAAACTTAGAACACAGCACGTACTGTAAAACCCAGTTTACAAACCTTTTGCTATAGTAGGCTAATGTTTATTCTATGAGACTATGCTTATTTAGCTCAATAGCAATATACTTTTTATTTTAAACACAGCTGCTTCAAAATTCATGTTTGAGGTATGAATGTGTGCTAGTTTCTGCTGTACAACAAATCGTCTAAGTACATTAAAGTATTGTTTAATCCAAATCTGCCATTATAATAACCCATAGGAAAATCCTAAAACAGCCTATGGCTCGAAAATTCTAATTCTCTTACGGGTTTTTGAAGTCAGCATCTTAAAAGGTGATGTGTGTAATTTTCGCACTACTAGTGTCACCAAATGGAATTGGAAAAATAATACCCTTTTCAAACAGGTTGAAAACAGGTTTCTCCTATTGGTCAAAGAAACATAATGTATAGTTACTCACAATTGGTGTTCCTGGGCTTGAATTATTAATAAGCTTGCAAAAATTCACTGTTTGCTAATTTATTTACACCAATTTTATTGATGATTTTGTTGTTATGTTTGGTAAGTTCGTACTTTGGGAAGTTAAATCACATTCATTATAAAAAAAAAAAAAAAAATGTATCTGTTTGTTACCATCATGATTTTTTTGCACTAAGTGTTGAGTTATGCGTGTGCAGCTCTGGATCTGGTTTCTGTTGTCATTAAAGCAAGGTGATGTTGTCTGATAGACTACTTGTATGCATTAAGCTTTCCCGCAAGGCTTCTGTCATGTGGTACATGATTAAGTACGTAAAAAAAACAAAAAAACATTGAAATGCCAGTACACTTTTAAAAGCATTTAATCTTTGCTACATTGCTTTAGTAAAATGTCCAAACACAAAGTGTGTAAAATTGAACTGAAAAAGAGTATTACAAAGTAAACTCTACTTGAGAAGCTCTAATTAAAGCCACCAAGAATTGTGTGTAGTCTTTAATTGAAAATGTAGCCTGTTAAATTTACTAGCAATTTCTGTGAGGATAGAATTTCTCACTCCAAATTTTATTCAGTGTAGTTTACTTTTGTGTATTACCTGCCATTTGACCAGAAGTGACAGCTAACAAACCAAATTTGATATTATTATCAAACCACACTATGAATTCTGAAGAAATACAGAATGAGTTTGTGTATTGTTGCATTCGATTTTGTTATTCTTTAAAATACAGTCATATCCTTGCTTTGTACTACAGGATGAATATGTCTGTCTGCAACCATAATTTCCTCTGTTGTGATCAGTAGAAAGCCAAACCTCCATGACAACTGACAGCATGCTGAAACATATTCCCATCTTTTATACAGAAAAAAGGTAGGACTATTGAATGGGGTATTATACAACGAGTGTGTGTGTGTGTATGTGTAAGTAGTGGGAGGGCTTTATAACAGCTTCTTCCTAAAGCACTGTCTAAGGAAACAGGGAGTTCCTCTAAGCACTTGAACTTTTTCCTCGGCCCTGTTGTCATGGTGATGCATTTCCTTGGCTTTCTGTTGGAAGAGAAAACTTCCATGACCCTCCACTCTCCATCCTTTCTTTCTCTCCTTCAACAGCACCTTGTTTTTCTCCACTGTGGCGTAACTGCAGCCTTTAAAGCTAGGTGGCTTTAACGTGTGTCTTTTAAGATGAAGTGTGTAATCCCCCCCCCGTCATTAATCAAACAGATACTTCCATCCCCATCTCAAAACCTTGGTCACAGTTCGTGCGTGCTAAAAACTATGTGAGCAACTCTGAATGAGTTTATCTCACAGCACTCATGATCGCACATCAGATGGCAAGATTTACATTGAAAATTACTTAGTTTTTGGGTTGTTTCTCCCAATCGTATGCCTTCAGAAGACTTAGAATATGAGGCACGAGCCACATTGCTACTTTTATGATACTATTGGTCCCTTTTTTAAGCTTTAAAATGAGGCATTATCCACTGCCATTTAATTGAATAGACAATCCACAATAATCATTAAAACATCTCCTTTTGTGTTCCACATAAGAAAATACTTTTTTTCAAGGGTTTGGAATGACGTGAGGGTTAGTAAATTATGACAAAAGTTGGTGAACTATTCCTTCAATTTTAGATTATGAGTAAGTAATTTGACATAAAACAATTTTTACACGTCTCTTTTAACAAACTCCTGAAAATGTAAAATGGGGAAAAAAAGAGTGAATCTTCTTGTGCATTCAAATGAACCAAATTAAAAGCCTTGTGATGCAGCTGTTGATCCTAATTAGGAATTCATATTATCTAAACTGATCTCAGGCTTCCTGCTGCTTGTGTTTCAGTGTAAAATAAAAAATACTCAATGCTGTGGTGCCACACATGTTGCAAACATCAGTGATGTGATCTTATCTCATGCGCTGTATCTCCAAAAACAATGTTTCAGGACCATCAGAAACCAACAACACTGCCTCAAGGGCTTTTAAGCATTCAGCCAATTCAGATGTAAAACATGTTGTCCTGCTGTTGAACATTATTCCAGACCACCACAACAACAGCCCAAGAGACACTCACAAATAAATTTACATCAATGTGAACATAAAATATTATAGCTCCAGGATAAACGTGCATGACTCAGGTATGCGAGGGGGTTGAAGAGAGAATAGTACAAAAGTACTCCAGGATGTAGGCTCTTTGTCTAATCTATATGCAGAATCAGGCAAAGTGTTTTCAATTTCAACAGCAAGGTCAGATATAACCATGGATACAAGGCTGCAGTGTGGGTGTAAGTGGGTGGTGTGGGTGCACAGTGTTGGAGAACGTGATAATGGTAAAGGCCATAGAAGATACCAGAATGGAGAGAAATACTTCATAACTACTTACACCTTGTGTTGCATGTAGGAGGGTGAACAATTACTTCATATCCAGAGTGAACTCGGTCACTGTGAAGAGCCAAAGAGATCGTGAGCGAAGATACAAAGCTTATAATCTCACAATGTTACAACTGAATCTGTAGTCTTGCTGGATTGAAACAGCCGTGCAATGATACAACCACTTACATGATATAAATTATTCATTACTACTATGTAGTAATTTATTTAGTCTACCCTTTGATATGCCATTATATTTTAATTGAAAGGGCATATACTGTCTGATAAAAGCAATATACTAAAAGTGTTTAACCTTCTGAGACCTGAGCGTGACTGCTGTGTGAATTTTCACATTTATGATTTGTAACTAGTAGCATCTAATAAACATGCCAAATTTTTTATTTATATATATATATATATATATATATATATATATATATATATATATATATATATATATATATAAATATAATTCTAGAGCAAATAGTTTCCCTGAAAATGGATGTCAACATATGTGGACAACAGGATTAAGTTGTGAAATTGTAAATAATACCAAACTATAGAAAGTCAGATTTGTTTGCTATGTTTCCAGGAGTGTTGGTTATTCATGTTTTTCTGACGTTACAAATATTACAGCTGATTTTCTGTAAATCTGCTTTGGAAAAATGTGCATTGGGAAAAATATAAAAACCATACAAATCAAAATTATTTTACTTTTATGTTACAATGTTTTTTTGTTTTACTTTGGCAACAAAATCTCAATGTTCTCTCTTTGCACTGTCGAACAATCAAGTGATAGCCAGCGCTGAAGCATTTTACCAATCAGAAATTGGCCAACATCTTCCAATCACTACCAACACTGTTAAAATAAAGTTATACATGATAAATTCTGAATCTAAGTACTGATTTCCATTGTCCCATGTCTGCCAAACATGTAGAGTGGTCCAAACATCAAAAGAAAATGCACATCTTTTTTACAATCTTACATTTCATCTTTAAAAAATATACTTGTTGCCGTCGTCTACACTTTCCTATTTGTAAGTCATAGGAAATTATGAAGAGGTGTGCTGGATACATGTTCAAACACAGGAAGTGGTCAAATTCATCTATCATGCCTGATTAAGAGAGGAATGTGAATGTAGACACTAGGGAATGCTGGGATCTGCTGAGGCTAGACAGAAGCAAACCATTTTTCTCCGGCGAGAGAACGAATCCTGAGATTGTGTCCTGTGGAAAATATTTAGCTATACTCTATAAATCTGTCCTGAGGTTACATCTGTGTTGCCATCTTCAAGAGTTAATTCAAACAGGTCTCTGACAAAAGCACAATAAGTGAAACAAATTCGGGAACTGGTAATAATAGCCTATATAACATATGAATCATCAAATTCTTCTTGATGCAGTATAGCAGCAGTAATACACCCAGCATCTCTCTTGTTAAGTAAAATGGAGAGCGGCAGATGGTGCTATGGTGTGTGTGGTGTGATTGTGTGACACTGTGTGTTGTTTCCTATACTGGACATTTTGAAAAGACACAATGCACTCTAGAGCTTGTGGCAGGCAATAGCTTCAAAGGTATTGCTGCCAAGACAATTGAGATGAAACAGTATTGACAGAGTCCAAAATTATTATTCATGCCAAAAGCAAAAATAGGCTTTGGTGAGCAATTAAAATGGAATTACTAGCCAGTTGGTAAGTAACTTTGTGAAGAACTGCAACATATTACATGGATTAAATCACAAGAACTAAAGTCAGACCCTTTTTTATCTGACACAAAAGACATAATATATATACACACAGTATATCACAAAAGTGAGTACACCCCTCACATTTTTGTAAATATTTGATTATATCTTTTCATGAGATATAATTTCACTGAAGAAATGACACTTTACTACAATGTAAAGTAGTGAGTGAAATTGGGCCCAATTAGCAATTTTCCCTCCCCGGTGTCATGTGACTCGTTAGTGTTACAAGGTCTCATGAATGCGGAGCAGGTGCGTTAAATTTGGTGTCATCGCTCTCACACTCCCTCATACTGGTCACTGGAAGTTCAACATGGCACCTCATGGCAAAGAACTCTCTGAGGATCTGAAAAAAATAATGGTTGCTCTACATAAAGATGGCCTAGGCTATAAGAAGATTGCCAATACCCTGACACTGAGCTGCAGCATGGTGGCCAAGACCATACAGCGGTTTAACAGGACAGGTTCCCCCCAGGACAGGCCTCGCCATGGTAGACCAAAGAAGTTGAGTGCACATGCTCAGCGTCATATCCAGAGGTTGTCTTTGGGAAATAGACGTATGAGTGCTGCCAGCATTGCCGCAGATGTTGAAGGGGTGGGGAGGGGTCAGCCTGTCAGTGCTCAGACCACGCGCCGCACACTGCATCAAATTGGTCTGCATGGCTGTCGTCCCAGAAGGAAGCCTCTTCTAAAGATGATGCACAAGAAAGCCTGCAAACTGTTTGCTGAAGACAAGCAGACTAAGGACATGGATTACTAAAACCATGTCCTGTGGTCTGATGAGACCAAGATAAACTTATTTGGTTCAGATGGTGTCAAGCGTGTGTGGCGGAAACCAGGTGAGGAGTACAAAGACAAGTGTGTCTTGCCTACTGTTAAGCATGGTGGTGGGAGTGTCATGGTCTGGGGCTGCATGAGTGCTGCCCGCACTGGGGAGCTACAGTTCATTGAGGAAACCATGAATGCCAACATGTTCTGTTCAGTCCCTTCAGAGACTGGGCCGCAGGGCAGTATTCTAGCTTGATAACGACCCCAAACACACCTCCACGACCACTGCCTTGCTAAAGAAGCTAAAGAAGAAGGTGATGGACTGGCCAAGCATGTCTCCAGACCTAAACCCTATTGAGCATCTGTGGGGCATCCTCAAATGGAAGGTGGAGGAGCACAAGGTCTCTAACATCCACCAGCTCTGTGATGTCATCATGGAGTGGAAGAGGACTCCAGTGGCAACCTGTGAAGCTCTGGTGAACTCCATGCCCAAGAGGGTTAAAGCAGTGCTGGAAAATAATGGTGGCCACACAAAATATTGACATTTTCACTTAGGGGTGTTCTCACTTTTGTTGCCAGCGGTTTAGACATTAATGGCTGTGTTTTGAGTTATTTTGAAGGGACAGCAAATTTACACAACGCTATACAAGCTGTACACTCACTACTTTACATTGTAGCAAAGTGTCATTTCTTCAGTGTTGTCACATGAAAAGATATAATCAAATATTTACGAAAACATGAGGGGTGTACTCACTTTTGTGAGATACTGTACAGTCCTGTGCAAACATTTGAGGCACTTGTGAGAAATGCTGCATAGTAAGGATTTCTTCAAAAATAATGCCATAAATAGATTTCCATTTCCAAATAGCTGGCCATAACAATTTGGATCTTGTCAAAGTCGCTCGGGTCTTTACTCCTGTCCATTTCTCCTGCATTCAAAATTTTGACTAGGATAATTGATTGTTCGCTTACTATCTAATCTACCCAGACACTGACATGTGGCCTTGTTATAAGATGATCAACGTTATTCGCTGTCATAATGATCATAATGTTTTGGCTCATCTGTGTATGTGTGTATACACACACCTTTTATTTTTTCCGGTTCAATTGTGGCTAAATGTTCTCAGCCTAAAAAACATGGAATACATTGTACATGAGGTACTTCAGGGCCAATAAGAAAGAACTTACTAAAAATACAGTAATATTAGCTGTTCTCTTTGAGATAGGCTTGCCACGACAGATTTAAAGCAGAGGCTTCTGTAAAAAAAAGTGCTGTCACAGTATTTAACATTCCACTGAACCTCTCTCTCTATAACACTGACTTCCAGGATTGAATCACAGCCACACTGACACACACACACACACACACACACACACACACACACACACACACACACACACACACACACACACACACACACACACACACACACACACACACACATTCCAAAGCGTGCTCGCCACAGCCTGTCCTGCTCTACATAAAGGAATGTATTTACTTTTTTTTTTGTAAATACTGAACACCTCCCCCCTCCAAAACATCCCTCTTATAACAGTAATACAACATCTGTGGAAATAATATTCTAATATGAACTAATATTCAGTTTCCAATTCAAGACTGCACATTTATCCTTAAATAATTAATTGTCTCTCAATGACAAATGGCAAGACTAAAAAAGGGGTAAAGTGTCAAAGCTCTCAAGTGAGCTCTAGGAAACAAAATGCAATGACATGCACCACTGACTCGAGCTTCGAGGAAGGACACTCATTGTCTCAGCATTACAGTAGAGAAAATCACAGGCCTGTCATTTAAAGGTGGCACAGACACAGGTGGTCAGTGGTCATCTATATTTGTCTGTGTGGATGTGAAGCCAGCAAACAAATCAAAAGGTTGCCGACATGTGTTTCTATACCTGTTAGTAAGTAAAAAAAATCCACCATAATTACTTAATGAGGTAAAACTAGTATTATACTGGGGCTCAGTGTAGTGTGACATGTTTTCAAATTAGTTCCCATCTCTATTTATATACTAGGATCAACATGAAAGTTTGCCTGGATTTTGGCCACTACACATTATAAACACAGACACTGACAGGTCTTTAATCTTTCTGGTCCATCTCCTATAAGAATGAAAAGCCTAACTGACAGCTTTTTTGATTAGAAACACATTAGAAATAAGAGCCGAGATGTGTTAGTTGCTCTGTCCAAAAGTGAAAGTATACCCATTGATCTTTGATATTTATATTTTTGTAAACTAATAGATATTAAATACTAATATATTTCTAGACATTTCTATTATACAATGGTTACATCCAACAGCACTGGAACACTTCACAATTTGTATTACTCTGTTTCCCAGTGTCCGTGGCTTCCCAATTAGTGATGGTGATTTTGATTCATCATTCTTTAAAATGTTTGATTCCTTCAGTGACCACTTCTGGATATTTAATATTTATGCCAGTATGTGACTACTAATGAGCGTCTTTTATGTTATGAGTAATTGATTCAAACAATTACTAAACTGATTCATTACATTTAAAAATGACCACTGCAACAATAGAAGAGAACAATAATGATTCATTCACTTTTTGATTTCACAATTGATTTGTTTAATAAAAATAAAAAAAAACACCACTAGTTCAAAACTCAGCGCAGAGACTGGAGTTGTGCTTGATGCTTTGACTTCTTTTAAAACTATTGTCACTGAAATATATGGTAATATTTGATATATTGACCAATCCTTTTGTTTATAAAAAGGTATGTACGTGTGACGCAAGCTGTGATCTATATATGCCCAAAGGAATATTCAGGGTTCAATAAAATTTAAGCTAAATCGACAGCACATTGGTGCCATAATGTTGATTACCACAAAAAATTATTTCGACTCGTCCGTCCTTTTCTTTAACAAAAAAGCAAAAGTGGAAGTTACAGTAAGGTACTTACAATGGAAGTGAAGTGAGACAATTTTTAGAGGGTTTAAAGGCATAAATCTGAAGCTTAAAATTTTATTAAAGCACTTTCATTAATTCCTCTTTTAAAACTCATGTATTATTTGAGCAGCAAAGTTGTTTAAAATAATCATTTTTACAGTGGTTTTAGGTTTTAAGAGTTTGTTGACATTACATCGTCATGGCAACAAAGTTGTAATATTGAATATAACTACACAGAAAATGTTTGTACACAATTTCATCACACTTAAATCACGTTAACACACACATTGTTCATATTTGGTGGCTATACATTTGAAACTACATTTGAGAGTATTTTATTGTTTACAGATTGGCCCCATTTACTTCCATTGTAAGTGCCTCACTGGAACCCAGTTTTTTGCTTTTTTAAAAGAAAATAAATATTATATATATATATATATATATATATATATATATATATATATATATATATATATATATATTAAAAAAAAAAAAATTATGTAATCAATATTATGCCACAAATGCTGTAGATTGAGCTCAACTTGTATTGAACCTAGAATATTCCTTTAATGATATATGTCGACTACTTAATCACCATTAAATTACAATTTATAGGTTTATAATTATGTTGGCACTCACAAACACTCAATGCACAATATATAGCTACACACGTAGCAGGCTACACAACTAACTTAATTCCAAATTGTAATAAAATCCGTTTGAAATATCTTAACACTGAGCAATGCTAAATGTATTAAAACCATTTTCGAGTCAAGTTATATTCCTAATAAGCCAAACAATCCCTGAATTTTTCAACTCAGTTTCGTAGAGTATTCTAATACGTTATTTTGACATCAAATAAAAGCGTAAAACTCAAGCCCACTCACTCTGTGGCCCCGGTTCCGTTTATAGCGTTCCCATCTGGAATCGGGTTCAGCTGGATCGGCTCTGGCTTCCTTCGTTTCTGCATGATGAAATCTTAATAGCTGGGAACGCAGAAGTGAAATGAACAATTCAAACAGGAGCGATCTGATCCGCAGACTACACCAACTCGCTCACCGAGAGAGCAATGATGCACAAGCTATGATTAGCCTATCACACCCTTCCAGTAGCTGTTTGCTTTACAAAAAATAAAGACAGAAGGAAGAAGTCAATGGTAATCTTGCATGGCCCCCTGGCTGCTTTGATAAAGGTGTTGTTCAGAAGGATAGATTATTCAGGGAATAAACAGGGTATATCTAGGGTACAGAGATTGTCTCTTTACGTCATGCAAACATTTACATCAGTCTTCCGGACCGCATGACTGCCTGTACACAATGTCCTCATCTGCTGGTTGAAATGCGCAATTACTCGTTAACTCTGTATTTGCCTACTTGTTACTGAAAATCATCAAAACGTTTTAAGAAATTTCAACAAACATTCATCATTCATCCAGTGTTATGTGTTTATGTATCAGAATATAGGTTTAACGAAAAAAAAACAATCGCCATGAAACACATTGACATTGGACTGAATTCACTGTGTTCGAGAATTGCATGCTTGAGATGAACTAAGACACAAACAGGTGATGAGAAAATAAAAACAAAAGAAATCAAGGTACATAGTACATATCACTTGTGAACATGATATTTTTTGGGCAAGCCGGTATTGTTGAATTGTGCAAAAATGGAAAATGTTGTTTAATTGGATGTAGGATTGTTCTTAAAATACTAGCTGGGAAATTAGCCTTCACACGACAAACACAGATGCAAACTCACCTTTCCGCTAAAGTACCATTTCTGAAGCTAACTTTCAAAATTGTCATTATTAAAATCACTTGAAAGGTTTACTTTAAGTTAAAGTAAGTTTTTCAGCTTAGTTACACATAAAAAAAAAACTTTATATACAACATACAAGTCAACAGAAATTATACATCTGGAACACCTGCTATGACTTTCTCACCATTTTCACCTCTCATGAGTTTGCATCCGTCGAGAGTCTGCCATTTTATTCAAAAAATATAATTGTATTGTCATCACAGAATGCTACAGTATTAAACGCATTACAAAATTTGTCGTTGGAAATGACAGTGTTAAATTTTTTTAATAACTTTCAGAGAAGAATTGACAAACGACAGAATTCTCTTGTAAAACATGTGTATACACTGTTGAACATTATTAGTCACAAATTAAACAAACTAGTGAGAGTGTGGAGAGTTTATTTAAGGGAGTTCATTTTCTTAAAGTCCACAGGGCCAAAGGTGCCCATCAAATTACATAACCAACACATCACATCCATAGTCTTATAGTATGGTCATTGGTCTTACTTCATTAACTCCTTAAAATAATGGTTTATTTGCTTAGCAATTAATATGTTATATCATATAACAATATATGCTAACATCCAATTTATTCCATTTAAAATCATACAGGGAAAACAAATAACTTCTGTTTAGAAAAATCTGATTAATGCTCGCATAGCAACCTCAATCACAATCTTTGATCAATATTTTCAAGCAGCTTAGACAACAATCCAATTCTGGAATTATGTCACCAATAAGATATCGGTAACAGTTTAAGATAAGGTTCCATTCGTTAACATTAGTGAATGACTTGCAATTAACATGAACTAACAATTAACAATATATATTTTTACAGCATTTGTTAATTTTTGTTTATGTTAGTTAATACAAATATAATTTTCATTGTTTGTTCATGTTAGTTCATAATGCATTAACTAATGTTAACACTGCTTTACTCTATGTTGAAATTTACATTAACCAAGATTAATAAATTATATAAAACTATTGTTCATTGTTAGTTCATGTTTTACTTATGCTGTTAAGTAATGTTTATAAATGGAACCATTTTGTAAAGTTTTACCAAATATCTGATTTCTTTAAAGAGATAGTTCACCCAAAAATGAAAATTCTTTCATCATTTACTCATCCTCATGTCATCCCAGCTGTGTATGATTTTCTTTATTCTGCAGAACACTAACAAAGATTTTTTTTAAACATTTTCAGCTTTGTAGGTCCACACAATGCAAGTGATTGGAGATCAAAACTTTGAAGCGCCAAAAAGCACATAAAGTCAGCTTAAAAGCAACCCATTTAACTCCAGTGATTTAATCCATGTCCTCTGAAATTATCTAATTGATTTTGGGTAAGAAAACAGACCAAAATGTAACAATTTTTTTACTGTTCCTATTGCCATTGCAATGTCTAGCCATGATCATGATCTCAAGCTCAATTACACATCCTATTGCTTGAGACATGCGCAAAGCACTAGCTGGCACTAGGAAGTGTAATTGAGCATGAAATCATGGCCACAAAGGAGACTGTGGATGTCAAGATGAGTTATATTTTGATCTGTTCTCACACAAAACCGATTGAATTGCTTCAGAAGACATGGATTAAACCACTGGAGTCATATGGATTGCTTTTATGCTGACTTTATGTGCTGTTTGAAGACTCAAAGGTTTGATCTCCAATCACTTGCATTGTGTGGACCTACAAAGCTGAAATATTTTTCTAAAAATCTTTGTTTGTGTACTGCAGAAGAAAGAAAATCATACACATCTGGGATGACATGAGGGTGAGTAAATGAGAGAATTTTCATTTTTGGGTGAACTATCCCTTTAAGTGTAATGTCCCACCATTTCCAGTTCCTTGCTTCTTGGGTTATTGCTTATAAAATAGATTCACCAAATAACCTTCAGATGTTTTGTTCCAAGCTATTACTCCTACAGCAGCTATTACCAAAACACGGTTCTCAAGAAGTGGAAATATAATGATCAAATATCTATAAAGCCAAACATTTCACCAGAAGTCCCATTTGGAGATTAAATATACATTAATACAAATCTTCTCTACTCTCATCAAGGCCTTTAATTTGTCTGCAGCCTATAGTAAATAGATGCCTCTTTTTTGCTTCATCCAAGTGGTCTCCATCTCCAGCATTCACTGATCATGCAGATTCTGCCTAATCACTTATCTCTGCTTATGCATACCCCTTAATATTGTTGGATCCACACATGCATACACTCAAAACTAAACATGCAGTCAGGCATACAAACACCTATATACTCTCAAAGAGTGAGAGTTAACCGTCCTAGGATATGAAGTGTCCAGCCAGCCCTGAAGATGGTGCTGTATGTGAATACTCTCAAGCATTATGTCACATGGAGAATTAACTATTTGTTTGCAAAAGTCCATTGAACAAAGATTTCAAAATGCAAAGATAATGTTTTAGATCCACATACTTCCTTTAGATGGCTATAAAATAAAAAAATAAATAAAAAAGTACAGTACACAATGTTCTAAACATGGTTACCTCAACTGCCAGTGTCTAAAAATAAATCATTTAAAATGTACAGTTTCCACAAAGTAAATAGGAGTAATGTTACTCATCAATAATGATTGTTGTTTGTTGTTGTAGTACCACTAACCTGCAAGCTGGTCAAACAATCTGCACTTTTAAATTATTTATGATTTTGAATACATTAAGTACTAACTCGTAGCACCCCTCATGAAGGTTATGTGCTAACTGACAACTTTATCTACAGCTTTGATTAAATAATATTACAACACAGATATTTATTTTGTTTGATCTATTTACTCTTACGAATTTGAATGACTAGGCCTACAAAGCATGAAATTAATATGTTAAGGCAATGTTTCTGAATATGTATGCAACTGCCTTTATCTTGGCTCAACAAATAGGCCTAGACGGAGAGATTATACTGCATTGTAAGCAGTATATCACAGACTTTTCTAACTATAAACATAATTTAACAGTTAAACTTACTGGACAATTCTGTGAAACAGGAAGTTTGCTCTGTCAGCTGTTTTGACAGGATCCCCCAGTGGTTTCATTTAAGAGCAGATCGGGATAATTACTAAATTTGCATGGAGGTTTACAATAATTCATGTCCGCTTTGGAACATTAGATATTAGTCAAATTGAAGGCTTGTCAAATTAATGATGCATAAAAAAAAAAAATAAAAAAAAAAAAGAGTAAGCAAAAACAGAAAATGATATTTATGAACTGAAATTGATTTACTGTTATGAATGGTCTCGTCCTTCACATAATGTTTTAACTCAGAAGATTTTTTATTCAGAAAGCGTTTGATTTGAGATCTGATGGTGTTTACTATCCCAGGAAACCTAAGATCTATTGATTTATTGTCTGTCTTTTCCTATTGGGAGGCTTAGCAAATACAATGGCAAGAAAAAGTATGTGAACCCTTTGCAATTACCTGCATTCATATATAACTTTGTCTTAAAATCTGGTTTGATCTTCATCTAAGTTATAATAATGAACAAACACAATCTGTTTTAACTAATAACACACAAATTATTGTATTGTCCTTGTACATGAATGCAGAATACAAATATTCACAGTGTAAGTTGGGGAGAAATATGTGAACCACCATTTTAATGATGTAAACAAAAGCTAATTAAAGTAAGGATTTGGCAAACCTGGCATTCAGTTAATGAAATGAGATTGGAGGTGAGATTGGAGGTGTGGGTTAGAGCTACTTTGACTCATAAAAAGCACTCAAACATTTTTTGAGTTTGCTATTCACAAGAAGCATCTGATGATGTGGACCATTTCTTGCAAAAAAGATATACCAGAAGACCTATGATCAAGAATTGCTGCTTTGCATAAAGCTGGAGAGGGTTACATATTTATCTCGAAAAGCTTAGATATTCATCTGTTAGACAAATTCTCTATAAATAGAGACAATTTAGTACTGTGGCTAAGTGGCCGTCCAGTCAAGATGACTCAAAGAGTACACTGCAGAATGCTCAATGAGGGGAAAAAGAACCCGAGAGTAAAAGCTAAAGATATGAAGGAATCAATAAAACTGGTTAATATCTCTGTTCATGAGTCTACTATACAGAAAACATTAAACAAGCTTGGTGTCCATGGCTGTACACCACAAAGGAAGCTGCTGTTTCCAACAAAAACATTGCTGCAAGTTTGCTGCAACTTACTCAACATAGGCCATAGCAGCGTGGGTAGCTCAGTAGTAAAGACGCTGGCTACCACCCCTGGAGTTCGCTAGTTCGAATCCCAGGGTGTGCTGAGTAACTCCAGCCAGGTCTCCTAAGTAACTAAATTGGCCCAGTTGCTATGGAGGGTAGAGTCACATGAGGTAACCTCCTCATGGTCGCTATAATGTGGTTTGTTCTCAGTGGGGCGCGTGGTGAGTTGAGCGTGGATGCTGCGGTAGATGGCGTGAAGCCTCCACACGCACTATGTCTCCTTAGCGACATGCTCAACAAGCCACATAATAAGATGTGCAGGTTGATGGTCTCAAATGCGGAGGCAGCTGGGATTCATCCTCCACCACCCACATTGAGCCAAATCACTACACAACCACGAGGACTTAAAAGTACATTGGGAATTGGGCATTCTTAATTGGGAGAAGAAAAAAAATTATAATAAAAAGAGAAGAACAATTGGATAAATATTAAATAGTGACCAACTACTGCAGTTTCCTGATTAATATGTAATCATGTAATCCATAGAAAGTAACTGCAGTTTGTTTATGCATATTTTAAAATGTAATGTGATCTGATTACAAGTACTTGATTATGTAATCCAGATCAAATGTAATCCTTAACTACCTAGCTCCACATCTAATAGATAAAGAATTAAACTACAGACTTTTATTTCTAGCATGAAATAAAATAGATGGTAGAAAATGTTTATGAAAATATGAACATAATCGACTCAAAATTACACTGAGAATATTTACTTCATCCTCGTAACAATTATTATAATTTAGTATAGACTGCACCTGTGACGTGCTTCTTCACTGGTTGTGGTGCAGATCTGTTTACCGAGCGCTTTTTAAAAAAAAATTGTATTGCTGAGAACATTCAACAAAATTGTTTACATTTAAATAAACGTACAGTACATAATATCAACAATAACACTTATAAAAACAACAATAAAAAATAAAACAAGACAAAAAAAATAAATACAATTGTAAAAATAATACAAAAAATACAAAATAAGAGGGCCATTATATCACATAAAAAAGATCACATGAAGAGCCCAAAAGCAGAGCAAATACTAACAGTCCTTATAGCTTTCTTATTAACAGATACTGAGATCACATCTGTTTACCGAGCGCTTGCAGCTTCAGCTCCATGGCCAGTGACGTCACGTGAGTTTAAAATGAGGCCGCGCGAGAGGCAGAAACATTCAGCAACAGTGTCGGTGAGAGAGGATGAATCGCTGCGCAGCGCAGTCGAAACACTGGCCAGTTAACGCTAACAATACGTTCAATTAAAGAAAATGTAGTTCACGATTCCTTTTGATGTAGTCTGCCATAAATTAACCTCGAGAAAGTGGACACTTTGATTCCAAAGACGAAGACTACATGGACGAACACCATAAAGCGATTTAAAATCTGGGAAAGTAAAACAGACCCGGAGAAGGTATGTAGCTCATTTTTATTTCGCCATTTCAGCCTGATTAGCTCACACAGTATGTGATATGTAAGAAATTATTGATCATTTCGAACATATTGAAATGTAGCTACACTGTGTCATGCATTCATACAAGATGTTTAATTAATTGAATTGAGCCAGGTTTATCAATGTAGCCTATCAAAATGCAGTTTGAACGGACAAGAAAAAACGGTTTTAGTAGTTGCTTTTAGTACAGGCAAATCAACCAATTGTAGACTTAAACGAGTATGATTTGTGGTCCATAATTAAGATGAATAATAAGGACATAGGCTTTTATTAGTGATCTCTTAATATCCACTTTTACACCCTGTACGACACTTACACTGGTTTTAATTATGTTGTAGGTTGTGCTAATAAAAGTCAATAAATGTTATTAAGGCATGTTTTAACAATGTAATTATTATTATTATTATATTAGCTCCGTTTGTGCGACAGGATAATTGATCGTTAACTTTTTCATGCTTTTATTGTTTTAGCTGGGGAATGATACATAAATAAAGCTAAACGTACTGTAAATCTTGATTTAATCGACATTTATATTCCAGAATCTTAGGAAATAATACAGTTGTCCATTACCAATTCACTCATGCTCTCGTGTTGTTTTGATGTTTGTGAAACCCAGTCTTTTGTCTGTACAGTTAGTCACAAGGATTACTATACCAAAACACCCTCATTGTAAAACATTAACTGGCAATCATAAAACGAGTTTGTGTATGCTAACGGGGCTTGACAGATATGTCAAACATTAATACTAGAGGTAAATTACTATTCTTTTCCATCATAGACAGAAAGCATTTGAGACGACACGAAGCACTATCGATTTAGCACAGGTCGCCCGGGAATGTTTTCTTTCCATTCATTACTTTTTATTATTTAAAGTTTTTTCGCCACTAGATGGCTCTGTTGAACAAGGCGAAGGCAATTTGCCAACCTTTTTCACAACTTCAGCGCATAACCAAACGACATTATGTCCTGTAAATAAATACATATCTTACGTTTAGAAGGTATGGTAGAAATAATGTGTTTATTTTTTTAATTAGTCAATATCTCTGTCTGATCCCTTACACGGCGTTAAGGTTTTCTGATTGCTGATATATGAGGCTGAAGATGAGAACAAGCCTGTCAAATAAAGACATTTTCTGTTGACGGGGCGGATTTAGGAATGGGCGAGATGGGCTTACGGTGGGGAAAGGGGGGTTGGGGGCGTTCTAATATAGAATCACAACCCCCCCTCCCCAATTAATCTCTGGTTGAGTACATGAGATATTACATTTATTGCTAATCAATTATGCTTTTGGTCAATTTGCATTGCAGTCATATTGTCTACTTCTCATAACAACAGAGTTGTTGAGTTTTCCTTATGTATTATGTCTATATTATGTCTTGATTGGTCATTTAAATCACATAGCAATTATAATTTGCAATAACACAATACACTGCGTATTTCTTTAATTAACGTTAAAGTTAGACTAAAAATACTTTTTGTTTGCTTGTTTTTTTGCACTTGTCTTTTAAGTGTGTATGACTTGCGTTCAGTTTATAATGTTTTGGAACAGTATGAGTTTTGTTGCATGTGCAGCAAATGTCTGAACAGTTTTGTTTTAGAAGATTTTCAAGATTTGTTTTCCTGTCTGTCTGGCAAAGCTAGGGGTATGTTTGCCTGTTGTGTTATTTAGTTGGCTTTGCTCGGCTTGCCTAGACTGCATTACAGCCATCTGTCAAAAAGTCATAAATGCACTTTGCCAATACTGTAATGCAGCTTTTGTTTGGAGTCTTGTGCTTTTAGCCTAATTAAACAGCAGTCTTGTTGAGAAAATATTCATTAGCTGGCTGCTGTTTTTCTTTCTGCCCAATTATTCCTTTAGGACAATCCAAAACACAGCCATCCTGCATTTAGTTTTTTCCTATTAATACACTGTTACTGTACAGTGTTTACTAATAGATTTAAAAGTTGAACGGGTGCACAACTGTTTACGTAAATACAAGGTAAAAATTTTGAGGTCTTGATAAACTTTTCACAGAAAATGCGTAGTTGACATGAAATAACTTTGTAAAATCTACATCCTGCAGTCTGACATGCTATACTCCATCTAATACTATTTTAAATTGTATTTAGCTAATTACGTTATACTTTTTCTAATTATGCATGCATCTTTTTATGACCTCATAATAATTGAGAGACTCCATAGAATCATTATCATAACACATGACCATATAAAATGAACTAGTGAGAGCATAAAAGTGATTAAAATGGTGAATAACATGTCCAATTCTCATAAGATATACACTTTCCCTTATTCATTCATGTACAATTTAACCTAACATGTTGAAGCTGATTTACATAAAGTCCATGGACATGTTATGCATCAACTTCCTATGTAATATTTTGGTTATTATGTAAATATAGACACGGCAGAGAATCATAATAATACAGTGTTACAGCAATACAATCTAAATAAATAATGCACTCGATTTGCAAAATTGGTAATTTAGTACATAATAAGATTGTCTGATTGTTGACTGCCTGTACACCTTACATCTATTTGAAAATGACCTTGATATGTTGTGTTTTGAGTGTTGGGACACTGTTGTCAAGCCTAACCTCTGTGCGACTGAGCATGCATGTGTGTGAGGGAGACAGGAGGCTCAAAACAATCAGAGAGCAAGTGCAGAATTCACTGCTGCTTTGTGCAGCACCACTGGCCTGTGAGCTCTGATTCGTCCTGACAGCACTTAATGACTGGGAAGCAGGGGCATTTTATGTTTAATTTTCTAAGCTGTTTTGCGAAGCAAAGCTTGAACCAAGGGCAAAGACGGATCTTTTGACACTTTTCAAAGCCATTGCCTGTTGTGTTTCCTGTTTACAGTCTAGTAAACCCTTTCAGCTGGAAATCCTGATGTTTTCTTCAATCAATAGTCTTAATTAGTGCTGATTAATGAAGAAACACTGGAGGCACAATGCTGACAGTTGTTTGAATTCCCAAGGACGAAGTGCATCGGCTTGCTTCTTTGCCTAGCATATTAAGTTCTGAGTTCAATTTGAATTTATGACAGGCTTTTGTACAATTAAAAAAAATGTAACTATTGAGACTCATTTTAATTGGTTTGGTATTGGTGCTGGCAATTTGAGATGTAGGGGCAGGGGCGTCACTTTATTAAAAAAAGTAGTGGGGTCAATTGGCATTTTGTTTTATGATTTAACTGGACAGGAGCACAAGCTACTTAACAGCAGAGGAAGTAGAGTGCTAGTTTGGATGCATGAGAGAGCATCGCCGCCCCTGTCATTCAACGCCACTGAAAACAGCCACAATGATCACTCAATATTACATACAATATAACAGACTTCAGTGCCGGATTAATATAATGCACGTATTATAATCCACACAAACAAAATGGAAAGCCCTGCTCCTACTGGAGATATTTCTTCTGCATTAGACACTTGAAAGTGATTTATACTTCTGTGTCAAATCTACGGCGCAGGCCCGTATAGTGGCCAACGTGTTGGTTTGCATTTATAGTTCTGCGTTGGTGTGTCTGTGTTGTTTTGTGAGTAAACAGCCAAGAATGCAATTGTATTGAGAGAAAATGCCTTAATTTCTGAAATAACTGTACATTTCATAAATTAACAAAGGCAATGCAATGGTATTAAATAATTATATTTATTAAATTATTAAAGCATTAAAAACGAGTTCATTTAAATACCGGTATGTAGTATTTAGGTACATTTATTTTACACGTTGCCTGCAAAGCAATGACAATAAATTAGGGATATACTGCAGGCTTACTCTTGAGTCGCTTAAATAATAATAAATAAATATTGTAGCATATTTTGAAAATTCTGAAAATATTAATGAAATTAATAAGTAAATGCTTGCTTGACCAACACTCAATGGATGTCGTTTTAAAGCTTAGAATCTTTACGGTGCATTCTGGCACAACAACCTAAATGTGCATTGACGCTCGTTCATGAAATAAACAGAATTTAATGCTCCCAAAAACGATTCAAAAATCCAAATTCAATGTTTCACGATCACTGATCAATGATACATAGGTCTATGATGCATAGATTATAATAATCTTGGAGAAAATATAACACTACCTCAGATCATTTATTGTCATGCTGCTTGGGGACAGTCTCTGGTAACAAAGTGGACCATCACATCTGTTGTGGTCTGCGTTGACACGACGTGCAGTTCAGGCTGCGGCGTAGGCTATGCCATAACTGGCATAGCGATGCGTAGCCTATGGCATAGGTTCGACGCAGAAGTATAAATCTGCCTTTACCTGACAAAAGCTATTTAAAAAAAGGGGTGGGAACAAAATTGGCAAAGGCAAAAAATTATAGTGATATGCCCCACCTGTCCCAACAGTAAATGACGCCTATGCATAGGGGTAGTTTTCAAAATAAGAATTCATTAGTATTCTGTGGCTACATTTGCTCCAATCAATGAAGGAAAAGAACTGCATCCTTTCATTTTAGTATTCAGATACGAAAGGCTTATTTATTTTTTATTTTCTGGTTAAATGTTAACACCAATAAAATAAATCTAACATTAGCATCAGAAGCTGTTGGCTTATATTTGTACTCTGTGATTTTAAAGCTTTTGAAGGGAACTTTAGGGAGGAAATTTAGATGCTAATATAAGATTCATGGCAAAGTCTGAAAAGGGCTAGGAAAGACATTTTGAGTGTTAAAGAGGAAAATTGTACTTTGCTTTGTGTGTGAATGTTTATGTGTGAGGGGCTTTGGTAATCTTCAATGTTCAGCAAATTACAATGGAAACCAGATGAAATTGCCTTGTTTTGTTGTGACCCTCATCAGACTTTCTCCTTAGTTTCAATTTCCTTGGCTTCTATCTGCCTGCTTGCTCATTGTCATGTTAATTTTGACCCTTAATTTTTATAAAACAGACACAATCCAGGATATACAGATGAAGAGAGAGCTGTTGGTTTTGCTGATGCTATAGGAAGTGCAGTGATTGTGGAAGAGATTGATCTTTTATATCCCTGTGTTTGATTATACATCCGTCTTAAAATAGTTAAGATAATTTTTATTCCTTAGCTGCTTTTTTCTTTTACTATCCTTTCATTGCCAATGAGCTTTATATACAAGAAGAATAGACATAACAATGACTTTTCCCCAAGAAAATGTCCTGCCTTCACTGAAACAATATATCATTTGTAGGCATTGTCAGAATATGTAGAGATTCCTTATTAAATAGATTGTCTTTGCAAACCGTAACATAAAATGATTAATGAAACAGTGGGCAATTAGAATAAGAATGGATCATTTCTCCTCTAGAGTTCACTTCATACAGGTTCAACGTTCGCACTCAGTCACCATGCGCTACATGGATGGATTTAACCGCTGTGCACCTTCTCTGTGTTTACGTCAGCATATCCTGCTGAACATGTTTTCATGCATGCATTCCTGAGAGTGTCGATGGGGGAGAATACGGTGGAGGATGCTGGGACTGCCCCCCCCCGGGAGTTCTGGGCCCCCTGATGCCGCTGGCCGAGGCTTTAGCCCTGGTAAGCCTGTGCGTTAATACGGCCCTGCATACTATATGTTTGGTCCAGGTTATTTTATTGAAAGCTTCTGATTTCAGAGCAGCTCTCTACCTTAATTCTATAATTCTACTCTAATTTTACCTTAAGATTGCATTCAATATTTCATGTATTATTCAGTATCTGATCTGATGTAAACAACAATTCATAGATCAATTCTTAGTAGATCGTTCCCCATCATAAACTCTAAATAGCGTAGTAAGCCCTGACCTTTATTCTGCAAATCAAGCTGATTTCTCAATGAGCTGCCTGATAGATGTTATTTTAGCAAAAGCGTATTGAATATTAAACACTGAACAAATACCCTGAGGCTATGGTGGGAGCATTAGGAAACGTTAATGAAAAATATAAAGCCATTAGCTGAACCTTCTTGGGTTCTGTTATTGAAAACCGTGATGTATGTTTCTAATTCCCTGTGATGGGGTAGGTTTCAGATCAAAGACAGCCACAGATTTCCTAGCAGAAAAGTGTATAGTTTCTCACAGAATTCAGCTCCTGTAGCCCCCCCCTAAATTATTTTGATCGAAAATGGGAAATTATATTATATTGATTTATAGTTTATTGCTTATTATATATAATATATAAGAGTAACATTCAATGTTTAATTTTTAATAACAAAAAAGTTTATCTGTAGCTACACATTGTCACGTGAACACTGATTCAGTGCGTTCATTCAGTGAAGGATTCATCAGACTGCACATTTTGATGGAGCTTACTTTGACCTTATTACCTTTTGGAATAATATCCAGTCAACTTGAGTATTATATCATTGTAATATAATACTGAATAATCATCTGCTGAATTACAATTATGTTGTTGTTCATGGCAGATACCTAAACAAATACTTTAAAAGGGCAGTTCACCCAAAAATGAAATTTATGTCATTATTCACCCTCAAGTCTATATGAATTTGCCTCTTTCATAGAACACAAAAGGAGATGTTAGGCATTATGTCTCATTCACCATTCACCGTCACTACATCTTTTTTTTCCATACAATGAAAGTAAATGGTGACTAAAACATTCTCTCTAACATCTCCTTTTAAGTTCCACGGAAGAAAGTCATACAGGTTAACAACAACACGACAGAATTGTCATTTTTGAGTGAACGATCACTTTAAGAATACAACTCATTACATTCATTACTCATTACAGTTACATTAAAAATGGCTGTTTAATGTTGACAGGTTGCATTAAAAATTGTAACAAATGAAGTCCTGAGAGAATCTTGCTTGTATAACATGCATATTAAAGATAAATTGATAATGCTATTTGCATATTATGTATATTATTAATATTATAGTATTAATATTACAATATTATTATTATGTACAATATATTGCATATTTATTAAAACTCTCTGTTTCACATGTATACCTGTTTAGGTCAGATGGAGCTCTAGAGCATGTTTTTTTAACATGCTGTATTTGCTATCCATATATTTACTTTTTCATTTATTTTTCATTTAGACAGACACTTAAATAAATCATTATTGTCTTTCACAGACTCAAAAGACATGTTTGTTTGTTTTTCAAAACCACTGAAATGAAATATTTAAACAAGCACACAGACATGCACACTTTATATTGTAGAAAAAAAGATATATGTTGAAAGTGAATTTAGTTTGAACTTGAAAGGATCGTTTTTTAACCTCTACAAACATCTACCATTGCAACTATAGTTCTACCAAAAATATCACCGTTACTACAATTATTGTTAATAAAATGAAATATATACTGTACATTAACAAACAAACAAAAATAAAAACAATTAAACTGGTGGCAACTAATTTAGTCTGGAAGATACTTTGTATACTCTTTCTTTCTTCCCAGAAGTGCATGATGAGCTGACGAGATCGTGAAGGGCACCTTTTACTGCCCGGAACCGACCTCCTCGCTCGTCCGCTCTCACTACCCTGGATGGTGGGGCAGCCCACGGGTACACGGAGGTCCCTCAGGTGGACAGAGCAGTTGCGATCCACCTGTGTCCCGAGAACGCCACCACCTGGTGGGACCGTCCAGTACTCCCCTCCCCTGGACTGGCCGCCTCCGCCTTGCATGCCGTGGCTCTCCTGCAAGTACACCAAGCCAAGGCACTCAAAGATCTGCACCTGGGTAGTCCCGATCCTGACGTGATGCAGGAATTGCGCTCTGCCACCGACCTCGCTCTCAGAGCTACTAAGGTCACAGCGCAAGCACTCGGGCAGGCGATGGCCACCCTCGTGGTCCAGGAATGCCATCTATGGCTGAACTTGGTCGAGATGCGCAACGTTGACAAAGCCCACTTCCTCAACGATGATGTCTCTTCGGCGACACCGTCGATGACTTCGCCCAGCAGTTCTCAGCGGTGAAGAAACAGACGGAGGCATCTCCCACATCACGCCACGCCATCGTAGCGCAGGCCGTCCCCCGTCTGCTTGCCGTGGGCGTCCCCCTGCGAAAAAGCCAACGCCAGCTCTGCCTCAACCTGGGCAGGTGGCGTATGCCCCCCCCCATCTCCAGGACCCCCTCTAGGGCCCCTAAAACCCCTAAGTGTTCCTGAGGCGGTGCACCCAGGAAGCCAGACATTTGCTCCGGAGCTGGTAGCAAGACCACTCCGTCCCCCGGTGGAGGGCCGGGAGGAGAATCCTCAGTTCTCCCTTTTGGGTACCGGGCTGCGGTACCCAAATTGTCAAAGAGCAATTCCCTCACTTCCTGGGTCATCAGACTGGCGCGTGCCATTCTCACGGCACCCCGGCACCAAAACCTCCAGTTCAGAATGCTCACGCAGAGGCGAATTCTAACCTGCGTTCGGCATGAAGGACGTGCAATTCCACGTCTCCATTCTACCTCGACACCGACCCTTCTTACGGTTTGCGTTCAGGTGTACAGACATGTCGTGGTCACCACAGACGCCTCTCAACTGGGTTGGGGAGCCGTGTGCTACGGGCACGCAGCCGCTGGCTCCTGGACGGGGCCCTCCTGATTGCGCTCACTTCCATCAAGAGGGTTGGGGACCTGCAAGCGTTCTCTGTCAGCGACACTTGCATGGAGTTCGGTCCGGCATATGCTCACCTCATCCTAAGACCACGACCGGGCTACGTTCCCAAGGTTCCAATGACCCACCTTCAGGGTTTAGGTTGTGAACCTGCAAGCGAAGCTGCCCCGGGAGGAGGCAGACCCAGCCTCTGCATTGCTGTGTCCGGTACGTGCTTTGCATACCCATGTGGACTCGACGCAGAAACTTTGGTTACCAAAGTTAAAGGTTCAAACACTTGTGAGTAACAGTTTCAACAGAACAGATATAATCTATTTTATTAGTGCCATACTGATGTATTTCTATTTATTCAGGATTGAACTATGAAAAATGAACTGCATGACACACAACAGTAAAGAGCAATTTTTTGTAAGCAACTAGCTCGTTCCACTTTTATAACCAATATGCAAGTTATTCTGCTTTACGGTTTCATAAAGTCTTAACAGTTTTCTTGACTTGAAGAACTGATTCTCGTCTTGCTCTAAATTTTCACGTGTGCTGCATGAGACTTCATATGATACTGTTATTTAACAGGGCTCCAGACTGCGACTAAAATGGTCACAAATGCGACCAAAACTATTTGATTAAAACAATCATTTAAAAACTAGTCGCCACTGGCATCAATCGGGTTGTGCGTTCACATGTGGTTTTTTTCAGATATCATCTTGTCAGTTATTGAAAATATTTTTAGTACGTGCACCACCAGCGTGTCTTGAACCCCTTTTCACCTGCTCTGTTTCTGACCAGCACGCTGCACCACACGCAACAACAAACCCAGCACGAGAGAGTCATGAACAAATTACTAATTTGAACCAAAATTGTTTTACAAATCACCCGAAAAGAACTGAGGATTTAAACTCAGGAGCTCCGGTTAGTTTGAATCAGATTAACTTTCTCAGTGAATCAGCCTTCAGTGAGCTCACAACTGATAGCGCAGACATTTAAAAATAAGAGTCCCGTGTTTATTAAAACTTCGATGAATGGGTTATCAACTGACTTGATAAAACCGCAACCTAAATCTAACCTTGTTTCTAAACCGCAACCTAAATCAAGAAAATCTATGATTTGATTACTAAAAACAGCCATTTGGCTCCTTAATGTTTCAGTTTACTAGCCAATGTCAAAGGTTCCCATGACATGAGCGTGAAGTGATTGTCTGACCAGGAGAGGGGGGGGTGTTTGCGTGATATGAGCGCAGAACGATCATCTGTGTTCCGCGACTGCTTTCGGGTCCTTGAATAACGTATAACGTTATAAAGCAAGGGCAGCCGGTGGACTTTCTGGTGCCCTCCTAGTTGGTGCCCCCCTAGGGAGTTGGTGCCCTATGCAGACTGCATAGTCTGCTTATAGGGAGCGGCAGTACTGTATGTATGTTACAACTTAGCCTAGTTGTAGCTTAAATGGGTACTAAGTCATAACTTATGCACTATTTGAGCGTTGCACCATTAAACTTCGACCAGGTGTAATGTTGGAATAAAAAGCAGACTAATTTAATGACATCAATGTGCTCATGTTTTGTGTGATAGACCAATCACACAGCTAGTAACTTTACGTCCTAACTAACGTGAGAACAACGCACAGCTGGTGCAACCCTACCCAGGTGTCGGCACGCAAGTCAGAATTGAGGTAGGCTATGAAAACATGATGAAACTAATGTAAGTTTCTAAATAACACAGCTGATCTTATTTTGACTCAAACATTATTGGCTCCTGTAGATGGACATCAAAAAATTATTTTGTCGGCACGCAAGTCAGAATTGAGGTAGGCTATGAAAACATGATGAAACTAATGTACGTTTCTAAATAACACAGCTGATCTTATTTTGACTCAAACATTAATGGCTCCTGTAGATGGACATCAAAAAATTATTTGGACGAAGCAGGGACAGGAAAGCAGAAAGGAGAAATAAATTTGAGGGAGGTAAGACTTGATAAACAAACTACATCCTCAGCCATCAGAGTCAGGTCTCAGACATCAGATGAAAAAGCACCAAGTCTCAGGAAAACCTCTGTCAAGTCGATGGAATTGCAGAGAAAATAATCACATTTTTGTGTTCTGTAGTACTGTCTTTGATTGTGTATGATAACAGTGAATCAATCTTTTGGATATGAAATTAATAATTTCATTTGCTAGCACTAGTTTAGGTCACATAAACATAAACAGTTGGCAGTAACTATGGCTGCTGTGTGCTAATTACCTAGCGACTAAAAAGGACTATAATTTGGCTTATTTTGAGTTGTTGTTGCAAGAAAACTTAATGAGTTTCAAACATCAGTTTAAACTTACACCAATAATGTTAGCTAGCTAGTTGTAAATTTATAGAAATGACACTTCTGTATTTATAGTTCGAGATAGTTCAGCTTGTTTGGCAAGCTAGCAACAAACCTCAGCCAGTTTAGCTTCCAACTCTGCCTAGCGACCAACTCTCTGTTCATTCTGAGACCTTTTTGTCTAAAGCCATTTCGTCTGAGGCCGTTTTGCCTGACGTTGGATAATGCAATTCCATAGACTTACTTGACAGAGGTTTTCCTGATGTGTAATGTCTAATATAGAAGAATGCAAATGTGCAAGAAAGTATTCTCTGGTTTTGTTATTTACATATACAATGTATGCATTTTATGTACAGTATGTTGAAGATACTTAAATAAATATTTTCATAAAGATTTATATCTCTACATGTTTACCTTTCCCAGTACTTGTTGCAGTGTAGGAAAAGTGGGATAAGCAAGGGAAGTTTGTATAGTGCATTGTGTTGCACACTTCTTGCACACAGCAGGCTTTCAAGAAAGAAAAAAGAAAAAAGCGACATGAGTAATGGGTGGCCTGTGCCCCAGTAGAGCTTTATGTCTAGCAATGCCCCTGGATGCAGAAGAGATGATTTATTTGCACAGATTCTGGAATTACAGTTTGATACAAATACAAGCATAGTGATTTGTTCATCTGTATGGATTGGTTTACCAGTTCTCAGCAACATGTTAAAGTTAAGAAAATAGTACTGAAATTTCCTGTATTATGAATGTGGAAAATATGGGATTGATAAAATTTGTGTGAAATACCCGCAATACCATGCCGAATTAATAATAATAATGGTTATTTTTATTACATTAAGAAGTAACAGTAATATATTACAATTGTATTTTTATAACTAATAATAACTGTACTATAATATTATATAATATTATTATGCCCAAGCAATATTTCTCTAATAATTGTTTTAACGCGTTCATTGCTGTGGGATCTGGTTAAACCCTCGGGATGATCTCATCTCCTCTTCTGGCCACAAAAACCTGTTGTCATAACATTGTTTAAGATCTGTATAGAAACTTGTAGTGAACAATTAAAGTAAATTTAAAGCACTCTAAATATAATACACTCAGCTCACATTACCACACTGATACCAACGAAACAAGTCTTATATTCTAATCCGATTTCATGAAAAGCTGTACATAATTTACGAGGCTATTTTGTATAGTCTCGCACGATCTGGTTCACATAAACTCGTACGACTTCATCACGTGCAATTCCCAGATATCTAATGCGGAAATAAGCGTGACTTCCGCGGACGAGACGTTAAGTACATATTAATATTATGACCTTACTCAAACTCCTTATGTAAACTTAACCAATCAGTACAGTGTGTAAACGTGATAGGAAGCTGTTGTGTGTGACAGAAGTAAGTCATTGTTGCGTATTAGATGAAACGATGTTCAGCGACATCATTGACAGGAATTCAAACGAGTGCAGTTGCACGATATCATTTGAATTAGCCAAATTTAGAAAAGTTATATGAATCCTGACGATTTCGCTGTGAGAGTGTGTTGGATATCCTGTGCACGAGATAAAATTAGTGCAGAGAGCACAATTTTATGCTTACTCGGAACCGAGCTGCATCACATGCAGACTGTTTGATTAAATCATATAAAAGCCCTTTGCGGTGTAATATTCCCACAAGATCATATCTTGATTTCGATGGATCGTTCAGCCCTACACAATACAATAGAAAGACATGTTGTTAGAAATATAATAAAAATTAATAAATTTCACAGCACCCATTAATTTTATCTCATCACGTCATTCAATTCAGACTGCAAGCTCACAACTTGGGGTTCTTTTGACATCTCTTGTAATGCAGACTACAGTATTCCATGTCATCATGGCAAATTGTTTTCTTTTAATAAAAATCTTTGTGTCAATTATTTTGGTCACAGACTCGCAGTTGTTTTCTGTTCTCTGAACAACTCAGAGGTTAGTGTTTATATAGCCACTGGGAGTATATTTCCCAAATCTAATTAAGCAGAACATTTGAATGAGGCATGACAAACATGTCTCAATTACACTAAAGCACATGAGGGATGGAGTGTTTTAACCTTTTATACAGTGTCATACGGAATGCTTTATTGGTGTAAAATGTAATTTGCAATCCATTTCTGATGGGCTTCATAGAGGAACAAGATTCATTGATAAAAATTTTACTTGACTTGATTTAATTTATCTATCGGGAATTGATTGGATCAAGAGTGTGTATCTTATGAAGCAGAATGGAGCCAAGTGGTTGGAGAGGAGGATTGAAAAGTAAGAGGTATTAGCAAAATCAGCCAAAAAGGAAAATCATTGTAGAGGCAGAGCAAGTAACTTAAATTTGAAATGCACATGTATATTGATTAAGATTGAGCATCGTTTAATATTTTTATTTGGAATTTGGGAGACATTTTGTCAGCTGTTCATAGAATAAAGCAAAACATTTTATTTTACTGAAACACATACCGGTACATATAAATAGTAAATCCAGAGAAACCAATCATTTTGCAGTAGTCTCTTAATTTTTTCCAGGGCTGTAAATATACTACAATGTGATATTATTGATACACAATATTCTATTAAACTGTATAAAATGAATAGGTGATTATTTTAATAGATTATATTTTTTTATTTTGTAATCAGAACAGTATTTATCCAGCACAAAAACAAATATGATTGATGACTGTTTACTAAACTGATTTACATGAATCAAACAAACGAGCCGATTCACTTGTGATTTTCAACACAACAAATAAGTGCATGTGTATTGTTTATTTTAACCGGTTCCTTCATATGAACAGTGATAGTCTGAAAAAATCAGTTCACTTAGATGTTTTGAACTTCACAGCGCTATTTGTGAAAGAGAAAGTACAGTTTGGGTATGAAAGCGCATTTGATTGCAATCTTTGGTTTGCTCGGCTGTAGAACTGTGTACACAATACAGTGTGACAAAAAAGTGTTTTGTGGCATTTTGTAGCTTGTTACTGGAAAAGAAACACTATTCTAAAAATAGCTGAACTGTCAAGCTACTGAAAAATGTAGTTAAGTCAGCTTCCCCCTCACAACATGTGAAAACATATTTGGGGGAGAGAGCCTCTTACTTTTGCTTATTAATAAACCAAATATTCTTTGTTCTTGCATTCATACAATAAACATTTGAAAGACAAAGATTGTTTAGACAGTGTCTGAACACATAACCTTTTGAAAGATGTTTGTGTCAAAGGTAGTCAACCATTCAAGATCAGATTAGTATCCTTTATCTTGAATAAAAGTAACCTATAGTTAACCTTGCTCCTAAATTATCAAATGCTTTATAAGTTAAATGGTGCATAAAAGGTGTTAAAAGGGTGCATTTTGTTTTATTTTGTGATTTCCCTGAATCATAGCAGTATGAGCCTGTTACACCTTGGAGAGACTTCTTATATCAGAGAACAATATATAGAGAGACCATATTATCAGAGATTTTTCCTATATATGGTCTAGAATGAGGGCCTATGAGTTCAGGGGAGACTAGAATAGAATCACATAAAGATCGGCTGTGAGCATCTTTAAGCAAAGCTAATTAACAAGCACTGATGTGAGCTTATCAAAGGCTCAATAGAGCTCGTCTCTCTGATGCCAACTCCACACCTCTTAGCTGCTGCTCTGCTGGGTCCTGAATAATGCACTCATCAGGTCTTTTCCCGGCGGTTGTAATGACAAGCACTTCTCCCAAGAGAATCCACTGACTTTTTACAAATACTGCTGATGGCCCTGCTTACATCTGCCACTTATCTCAATCAGAGGAGTATTACCATACAGACAGCCTGTCTGACCCTCTTTCAGACACTGTCATCACGCCGCAGGACGCTTCTTATGAGGAATCATTGTGAGCGTGGAAAATAAAGCAAATTTATTGTTTGGCTATTTTTTGTAATTGAAGTGGTTTACGGGTCATATTTTTAATACTGTATTAAATCTTTCCTTATATTGAAAGGTTACATTAATGCAAAATTGAGTAGCTCAAAGAATCAGGCCATCTGGTTGTTGGCTCCATTGTAGATTTGGAGTTATTGCATCATTGTGGATTTGGATTGAGTTGGTAATTCATTAACATTACAGGCTTTCAGTTACGGCACCCATTATGAGCACTATAGCCCAAGGACTTCATGCGCCCTTTACTGTAAACCAAGAGTGCTCCTGAATTGTATATTATTGGAGTCATAATTTACCATTGCAATCCCAGAGAGTGTGTTCCCCATTAAGTTTATGCTTTTTTGCTCCAAGCTATTCCTGTCCCTATGCTCACAATGGAGAGACCTAAGCAAGCTCAGTGTAGCATGGATCTGTCTAGCTCTGCTCTTGTATTGTGAGACATCTTAATGGATGCACTGAGGATGCACTATTTAAGGGTGATGCTGGGTCTGCTCCTCTTGGTGCTTTGTGCTTCATGCATTCTATTTGGCTTGTTGTTTTCTTTTTAGTCTCTTCATTGACTTGCATTCACCCAGAGGGAAAAATGTTACTGTTCATTACTCAGTTCTCAGTTATGTTTCTTTTTAGTATCAACTTTGTCTCAGATGTTTCTCCTAATGTCCTGAAATGACATTAAAAGAGAATAAAATGAGACAACTGTTTACATACAGTAAAAGTATAAAGCCATCAGATTAATAGGCATAGCTCAGATTGTTTAATTTTGGAAGAATTTGTTGAGAAATGTTTGCAGCATAATCTCCTAAAATAACGTGACTGTGACGACAGTTTTGCAAAATGACATTATATGGCTCATCACATGTATTGCAGCAGTTCTGAGGTAAAATTTCTACTATGTGGTGTTAATGAACAACTAACCTCGCACACCTGAAGAATAATAGACAGATGCGCTGGACACAAGTTGTAGCAAAGTCAATAAAAAAAGATAAAATATCCTGCACACTATCTTACCTTGAAAAGAGTATTACAAAATGTATATAGTTTATAGTTTCGGTCACATGACCTTCGTCAAGCATTTACAAACACATTTTTGTATTTCTAAACAGTGGCAGGGTTAGTTAAAGTGGGTGTGTCTGGAGGACAAATTGGTGTATTCTAAAATGCCAAACAATTATTTTCTATGAAGGTACATACACAGAGCACATCGTCTCCGGAGCCTGTTAAAACTTCTGCAGCATCACGGCGCTCAAGTCGCATAGTTTTCCTTTACATTCAACATAAATCATTATCAAAGGACATAGATTATTTACTCTAGCCATCGCTGGATGATATATTGTGTATGTATCTTTCATATGGCCTACACAATGTATTTTCAGTTACTAGTATGTCTTCATGTGGTTTGACAGCTTGAACGAAACCTCTTCAAAGCTACCTGCAGAGAAATTGCATAAAAAATGTTGCCATTTCTAATAGTTCAGTTTGCACAGTTGCACCAGTTTCATACACTAACCTGCCAACTCATCAACATCACTGTTCATTCTTGAAGACCTATGTAACTTTGGACTGCCATCAGTTTGTAATGTGTGTGGGATATATGAGTTGTCCATACCATGACCGGCTTCAGTAAATGTTATTTCGCCCTCTTGTGGTCTCCCAAAGCTATTACGTCAGACTTGATTTAATGGAGTGCAACTGGCAGTGATTTGAAAGCACAAAAATGTGGCTTCTAATTGAAATGTCGACTGATGTTCATATATTGACGCCTCAAAAATTTGAAAGTTAATGAAAGTCGTTGTTGTTGTACCACCTCCTTTAAAGTAGATTTCACCAAGAAACTGCCACGATAGAAACAACCAGCCATGCAAAAATGTAGGTACTGAATAGGAACTGGATTCTATGAGACCCGGTTAAATGTTTGAGTTCATATTGATATCTCTGACTTTGATTGCAAACTTTGATACCTTGGCCAATGTGAGCACATGTGACACATATTTGAGATCTCTTGTGAAACTCTGGAGGAGACACGTGACATTACTTGGATCTTTTTCTGAGCAGAAACATCTGAGAAGTAGGATACTTAAGTGAGTCTCAATCAGTTCTAAATCAGTTCTAATCTGTGATTTACTTCCTATGGGCAGTGACTCTACATTTGAGTGGTTTGTGTACAGCTGGTCTCACACCACACTAAAAGATGGGTTAGTCATGTAGCCTGTCTGAACTTATACTATTTTTTACCCAGCATGCTCTCCCCTCAAGTATGGGTAGCATGATTGGTAAATTAATATTCTCTGCACAGGCTCTGGGAGATGTTAGAGTTGAACTTGCAGACATCTCTATCACTCAGGAGAGAAGACATTAGTGATTCTGCGTGAGCTGCTCCACTCCACACCCTGCAGGAAACCTTTTCTTTATTCTGTTAATATTTTCTCTGTGAAATGGTAAAGGACTTCACATTGGCTGTTCATTTGATTGGAGTTCTCTAGCAGCAGGACCAGCATGGAGTTTAATTTCCTTGTCTAAACCCCGCTGTGCCCCTGGGGTGGGATCACCTGGGTGGAAATTGCTTTTAGTGTTCCCTTCTGTCCTGTCCTAGGCCAGACAACAGGGCTCAGGGACATCTCAATTGAACCTGTAACATAGAACAGCTCTGTCAGTTTGATGCCATACAGAAGTTTAAGTGAACAAAAAACAGTTCACCATTATCTCCAGAACAGATGATACAACTATGTTTTTGAACTTTTAATAAAACAAGAGGTTTTTACAAAGTACTAGTGTTAGGTTTTAACATTTCAGATGCATTATAATGAGCTTGCTGTTACATTCACACAAGGATCGTGCAGATCAGCATTCTTTACAGCCAATTATGTTTTCTTTAAAACAAAACTAACATTGCTGCTTATGCGCTACAAATAAGCATCCAACATAGCTCCGTCTAATGCTTGGAATTCTTATCAGGTAATGAAAAATAGCATGAGCAACTTCCTTTTAAGGCCTGCATGGGACATTTCTGCCTCTATATTATAAGCCAGAGGCAGTTGATTCTGAGAAATTACCTACTGTGACCTTTAATGTAATGTAGTGCCACAGGCATGTTCACAGTTTTGTATTTCATTACTGCATTGCAATATGCGTGTCTGTGTGTGTGGGGTGGGGGGCAATGACGCTTATGACCTGTCAATCATTTTGCCTGTTCTCATAGTGTTGTAGTTGTTGCAAATTATTGAGTCTTAAGGCCTGTTCACACCAAATCATGATGATTTTGTGAGACGAACATCTGATGGAAGGTCTATTCACACCGAGTCTGTAAAAATGTTTTAATAAAAACTATTTCACTCCAGTACAGCAGGCAGTGCTGTTGTTATACCAGTCTCCTGTCTGCACCATTCAGCTGTTAGAGATTAATATGCTGAATGCTATTAAAGCATTAATTTACCTACTTTGGTATAACTGTTTCATTATGTTCTTTCCATGGTGTTGATGCATTTTGAGGAGTATATAATATAATATAATAAGCATTATATTGTATTGTATTTTATTTTGTAATAATGTTTGTTAAGGTAAGGCAAATTACAATTATTTTAAATTTAGATATATATGGTATAGAATAAATTAAATCATTGCTAAATTACTGCTTAAATTATTAAATAAATAATTAAATAATATGGCATATTCAATATTCAAACTTATTTACAGGCGATTTAAATTGACCAAGTTACTGCGTTCAGTAAGCCCTTTGGTGGCGAAACAGGGGACCATTCATCCCTTTAGATCTTCAATGGTGATCTTGTTCATGTAAGATCATCGTTAGATCATTTGTGGCCACAGTGGTTGCACTTTGGAAATTAAAAACATTAATTTTCTATCGGAGTTTGTACAATTCGTGAAAATGTTAAATCTGCCAATACCAGCTGCGTGGCAAATGGGTCTTATAAGAGGAGACGCGATAACAATGATGGTGATTCCTGAAATTTGCTATTCATGCCATATTCTTTATGTTGGCTACATTATTGCTATTTTGTACAAATCACATTGGCTGACTTATTAACATGACAAAACAAATCTGATATTACATTTTTAATAAATTGTACACAGAAATCGAAACTCTCCCATTACAATGACTGCTGTCAGTCACTGCAGGTTTACACTGTTTGAGAACTGCACTTCGACGCATGCACAGTGATGCTCCGCACAATGTTCTGCACTCTTGCGAATGCTCTCATTAAAAACAAAACTGTCTAATCAGCATAATAAATCAATTATTTACACCGTGTCTGTGCCTTGATTAGAACGGGATCGTTTTAGTTTTGTCATGTTGCTCATTTGCAGTGTATTTAACTCTACGTTCAAAGAAAGCAGTGCAATATTCAATTAATCAAAATATATAAAATATTTACAAAGTGCTTTTCGCTCTTGTTCTACAGCTTCTTTTCAAGTGTCAGGTGATGTTTCTTCAGTATTAATTTTCGTGTGCCGCGCGAACAGAGCTTGAATATAAAGCAAGCATCTGGGCTTTCAGATGGTTTAAAACTTGCACATTAGGATCAGTTGTCATTAAAGATCAAGCCAAGTCAAGTGGTTTTATTGTCATTCAACCATATACAGTTAGTACAGTACACAGTGAATCGAGACAACATTCCTCCAGGACCATGGTGCTACATAAAACAACATTGGACAAATACAGAACCACATGAGACTACACAGACTAAATAACATTTCTACATGAAGTGCACGTGCAAACGTGTGCAAAAAGTATGGGACAGTACAATAAATTACTAAAAGGAACAGGACAATAGGCACAGTGAGAGACAGTGCAGCGCTGACCAGTACACATTTGTAAACGAGTAGTGCAAAAAGATGACACTTTCTAAAATGCTAAATGACACAGCAGTTATTGAGGTAGCAGCCAGGTATAAAGTAACAATGAATTAAAGTGCATCTCTGGACATGTGCAAAAGTTGGATGGTGTACAGGTGTGTGTGTGTGTGTTTGTGTGTGTGTCAGTCCAGTCCCTGAGTATTGAGGAGTCTGATGGCTTGGGGGAAGAAGCTGTTACACAGTCTGGCCGTGAGGGCCTGAATGCTTCTGTACCTCTTGCCAGATGGCAGGAGGGTGAAGAGTTTGTGTGAGGGGTGTGTGGGGTCATCCACAATGCTGGTTGCTTTGCGGATGCAGTGTTTTTTGTAAATGTCTTTGATGGAGGGAAGAGAGACCCCTATGATCTTCTCAGCTGTTCTCACTATTCTCTGCAGGGTTTTGAAAAATGGTGCAAGTCCCAAACCAGGCAGTGATGCAGCTGCTCAGGATGCTCTCAATAGTCCCTCTATAGAATGTAGTGAGGATGAGGGGTGGGAGATGTGCTTTCCTCAGCCTTCGAAGAAAGTAGATATGCTGCTGGGCTTTCTTGGTAATAGAGCTGATGCTGAGGGACTAGGTGAGGTTCTCCGCCAGGTGAACACCAAGGTATTTGGTGCTCTTGAAATCTCCACAGAGCCATCGATGTTCAGTGGAGAGTGTTCACTATGTGCTCTCCTGAAGTTAACAACCATCTCTTTTGTTTTGTCCACATTCAGAGACAGGTTGTTGGCTCTATACCAGTCCGTTAGCCACTGCACCTCCTCTCTGTATGCTGACTCATTGTTCTTGATGATGAGACCCACCACAGTCGTGTCATCGGCGAACTTGACGATGTGGTTCGAGCTGTGCATTGCTGCACAGTCGTGAGTCAGCAGCGTGAACAGCAGTGGACTGAGCACACAGCCCTGGGTGGCCCCAGAGCTTTGTGTGGTGGTGGTGGAGATGCGTTACCGATCCGGACTGACTGAGGTCTCCCAGTCAGGAAGTCCAGGATCCAGTTGCAGAGGGAGGTGTCCAGACCCAGCAGCTTCAGCTTTCCAATCAGGTGCTGAGGAATTATTGTGTTGAATGCTAAGTTGAAGTCTATGAACAGCATTCGAACTTATGAGTCCTTTTTATCTAGGTGGGTGAGAGCCAGATGGAGGGTGGTGGCGATGGCGTCGTCTGTTGAACGGTTGTGACGATACGCGAACTGCAGTGGGTCTAGTGAGGGGGGAAGCTGGGTCTTAATGTGCCTCATGACGAGCCTCTCGAAGCACTTCATGATGATGGGTGTGAGTGCGACGGGATGGTAGTCGTTGAGGCAGGACACTGAATACGTCTTTGGCACGGGGACGATGGTGGTGGACTTGAAGCACGTTGGAACGTCGGTGCTGCTCAGAGAGATGTTGAAGATGTCGGTAAGAACATCTGCCAGCTGGTTTCCACATCCTCTAAGCACTCTGCCAGGAATGTTGTCTGGTCCAGCAGCCTTCCATGGGTTGACTCTGCATAGAGTTTTTCTCACATTGGCCGTGGTAAGACAGAGCACCTTGTCGTTGTGAGGAGGGGTGGTCTTCCTCGCCACCACGTTGTTCTGCGACTCAAACCGAGCGTAGAAGTCGTTCAGCACATCTGGAAGGGAAGCATCTTTGTCACAGGCAACTGATATTGTCCTGTAGTTTGTGATGGCCTGGATGCCCTGCCACATGCGCCGCGTGTCACTGCTGTCCTGGAAGTGACTATGGATTCTCTGTGTGTGTGTGCGTGCTTTGCCTCCCTGATGGCCCGGGACAGTTTGGCCCTCAATGTTCTTAGGGCTGCCTTGTCACCTGCTCTGAAGGTGGAGTCTTGGATCCTCAGCAGCGCACGCACCTCCGCAGTCATCCACGGCTTCTGGTTGGGGCGTGTGGTGATGGTCTTGAAGAAAGTGACATCATCACTGCACTTGCTGATGTAGCTGATCATTGATGCTGTGTATTCCTCCAAGTTGGTAGAGTCGCCAAATGTTGCAGCCTCCCTGAACATGTGCCAGTCAATACACTCAAAACAGTCCTGAAGAGCAGAGATGGCTCCTGCTGGCCAGGTTTTCACCTGCTTCTGGAGTGGTTTTGTGCATCTGACAAGCGGTCTATATGCTGGAATTAGCATAACAGAGATGTGGTCTGAGTAGCCGAGGTGGGGGCGGGGCTCCGCCCGGTACGCGCCTGGGATGTTTGTGTAAACAAGATCAAGCGTGTTCGCCCCTCTCATTGCAAAGTCCACATACTGATGGAATTTAGGGAGCACTGTCTTGAGATTTGCATGGTTGAAATCTCCGTCGACAATAAACAGTCCGTCAGGGTGAGCGTTCTGTAGTTCACTAATAGCCCCATATAGTTCACAGAGCGCTTCCTTAACATTAGCGCTGGGGGGAATGTAAACTCTGGTTATTATGACTGTGGTGAATTCCCGTGGTAAATAAAAAGGTCTGAATCTAACAGTCACAAGCTCCAACAGCGATTAACAATAGCTAGGGAGTAGCACAGAGTTCTTGCACCATTCCGTGTTGATATAAACACACAAGCCACCACCGCGAGTCTTTCCACACATTGCTGCATTTCGGTCGGCACGAAACGAGGCGAGCCCATCTAGCTGAATGGCGGCATCTGGAACTCTGTCGCTGAGCCACGTCTCCATGAAAACAAAGACGTAGCATTCTCTAAACTCAGGCTGCTTAGTCTGCTGGAGTCGGATGTATTCCAGTTTATTGTCCAATGAGCAAACGTTTGAGAGCAGGATAGACGGGCTAGCCGGCTGGCTAGGGTTTGTTTTTAGCCTAACATGGACCCCCTTGCTTCCGCTTCCTCGCACACTGCTTACGACATCCTCTCCCCCAGTCACCGGCATCAGACGATGCCGAGGACTGGAGGAATGGAGGCCTGGTCTCCGCAGCAAGCCGAGGTCACGTAGCTTCTTCTGCAGATCATCATGCAGCTTGGTTGTTGCATGAATCTTATATTTTAGTAGTGTCTGGCAATGGTAAACACGAACACCGGTTGCTCCGATGTCCATGTGCCGTAAAAGTCGGGCTAACTAACAAAAATAGCACCATTTTGGATCCGGAACGGCCGCTGCGTGCTACCGCGCCACCATCTTGGATCTTAATAGGATGCAGGACTAATCTAAGTGGCTCTGATTGGCCATTGCCATTTCATTGCTCAACAGAGATGTTAGTGATTGGTTCGAATACTCAACCGCTGCAAAAATACGTTATAAATAGAAACCATTGATGCAACAGGAGCAGACTTAAATTGAACGCTGTAATCGTCAGTCTTCACGATTACATTATCGTGGCAGCCGTAATCATAATCGCGATTAGATTTTCGATTTTCAAAAAAAAAGGTTTTGGTGCGAACAGGCCATTACTGCCATTTTTAATCCATGTTGTTCATAATAGTTGTCAGTTAAGGGTGCTAATTCGCTGCTGTTGTTTTTAACATCTGTATCTGCATGATATTGTTCTCAATAAAGCTAATTTGGTATCTTTGGAGTGCAGAATTTTGGAAAGAGGGTGTGTGGCTAATCCAGTGGTTTAGTGTAGTAAGTAGAATGGTTAAAATCACTTAAAGCACCTTTAATACAAACCTGTATAACTTTGTTTCCCCCATGGAACCCAAAAGGAGATGTTAGGTAGTATGTTAGCCTCAGTCACCATTCACTTTCATTGCACATTTTTCCATACAATGAAAGTGAATTGTGACTGAGGTTGTCATTGTGCCTAACATCTCCTTATGTGAGTAAATGATTTTTGGGTGAATCATCCCTTTAACGGCAGATAAATATTAGTGATAAAATTGTTTATCAAGTCTGAGTTTTTATTAAATGACATTCTCTATACTTGTGCCTATGGGTGTTTTTTTGGAAAACATTACCTGCTTATTTCGTTAAAAAAAGCCACTTTGTTGTTTTGCATGTCTCAACAAAGTCCAGATGCATGCTCTTATATTGGCGCTTTGTATTGCTGTCAAATCCATGTCTCAGCAGTCAACCGGTGTACTGTGGAATATTAGGTTAGCGTTAATCATGCTGAACAGTCTTGTTCGAATGTCAGTTTTTCTTTATTTTGTCTTTTACTCCAAACTCTGAGCCAATGCCCCTTCCCTCTCAGACTAGTGAGTGTCATGGGAAGTGATGAATCTGTAGTGTTATTGGTGCGTTGCACCATGTGCCACTATGTAAAGCCTCTTTGCTTATTCAGCAGCAGGGTCTTTAGCCTGCAATCAATGGCAGCTATAGACAAGGCCATGAACAGAAAGCTGTTAAAGCCACACCTGGGACTTAGAGGTACAGAAGAGCTGCCCTATCAACAACACCTGCCAGTCATATGAATAATTCAGTGATCCCTGACCAGGCCACTTTTACTCCTATCCGTCTTGGTTAAGAGAACATGAGAATGGAGCAGATCTTTTCTGCAGAGCCTGAGTGAGGGTAAAGGAGACCAGTTACTACCTCTGGTAAACATGGATTGTCCCATCACCACTCTGTTTGGGGTTAAGATAGCAGAATGCTTGTGAAGAAGACAGATCATTACTGGTAAGTTTATGTCATCTGATGAGAGACTGCATTGTAAAGAGTACCTGAAATTGATGTTGAAAACCAGGAAGTTGTTGTTATGGAGGCTTACAGCTAACGATTTTGTTAATATCTATGGGTGTTTCTTAAACTTCAGGCTTCAAGTGATATTTTCCTTGAAATTTCTTTTTTTGTTAATTCATATGTTCATATGTACATCTGTTACACTCTGTGACAGCTGAAGGGTGTTCGACAATGAACAAGGAGAGAATAAATATTATTTAATAGTAAGTAACTTAAAAGTAAACTCATTAGTATTGTGATTAATTTTCAATGAAGTAATCAGTAAAGTAGTTTGATTATAATTTTAGAGAAGTAGTTAGAAATTTGTAGTGGATACTTTTATTTTTAGTGACTGACCAACACTGTTTAAAAAGTACACTAACTTTTGCAAAAAATGTATTAGGTGTAAAATTGTTTGGTGTGGTGGAATGATGCCGTTGTTGTGGGACAGTTGTTATTTTTTTTAAACTGATCTGAAACCATTTTCACACATTAAATATTGAAATGTTTTATGTTTATTTTATTCTTTGCATAGATTAGCATAATTTTAAACATTATAATTTGTGATTTTTATGATAGATGTTCATACTTTTATATTGAAAATCTCTATACATAAAAGTTGAAATCTGTTTTCATATAATTTAACCCATGGGACATAAAAGTGCCTGAAGTTGAAAAACACTCCTATATATTTATTTGAAATCTGTGAACTTTTAGGTGTTTAATTTTACATGTACTTAGAGGGACTATATGTTTAAGGGCCACCTCAAGAGATCCAGTTATCCGATATTAAGGCAAGCCCTATAACTTGCCGTGAAATATTTAACACTGCCATAGCATATTTGCTGCAGTTGACATTTTGCAGATGTGACGAGTCACATTTGCCTTGATTTAATTTGAGCTAAGGCACTTTGCCTTGAAACATACTTTTTTGAATTTATTTAAAAACATTTATTTAATTCACAAAAAAGTGCAGAATGGCTTGTACTCAGGGCAAAACACAATTAATTATACATTTTTGAAGAGTACTGGAAATTTGTTTTAGAGAGGAATGTCAGAATGTACACATTTGTGTAATTAGCGGTGTTGGAATTCACACAACTGGGCTTTAATTAGCAGTGATTGTGAGAAGCAGGGGCTGTATGGTTTGCTTAATTGGAGCCTGAGTGATGGCGGTAATGGCTCATTTGTTTGCCTGTGTGTGGTGAGGGACCCCTCGTAATGACCTGTGTGGAAGGAGCTGTGACGTTGGAAGAGGGGGGGAAAGGTTTAAGATGAATCGCACTACCTCACTTTGCATAAGACCGCAAAAATGATGCTTGCTTGATACTTCTAACATGCTCCTTCCCTTGCGTAACAGAGAACATTTGTTCTTAATAAATTCTAACATTTTGCATGTCACTAAGCCAAGTTCTAAGAGATGTTTGTGTGAACGCATGCTTGAATGCGTTTGTTTGTGTGTTGCGTACTGATCTCTATTTAGATGTTCTTGTATGACACTCTGGTATTGCTAAAGACATCATGCTTAGTGCTAGAAGATATTGTTAAGGAGGACTTTGCAATTAATTGAGCATATATATATTTAATAGAATGGGCACAGTAGATATAGTGGATATGTCACCTTTCTTAAGACAAGTTAACATCCACTCCATCAAGTACCCCAATCATACTGCTATATTTCATACATTCATGTCGTGATCATAGATTTTTAATTCCGAGTAGATGCCAAAGAACAGTGCAGGTTAATAAACCTTTAGCTAACAGGAATGACCTTGACAAATTCAAAGTTCTAGGAAAATACATTTTGACGAAGTGGATTATTTTGTAAAACTGTAGCGTTTAAACTTTTATTTACTCATCATTTACTCACCCTCATGTTGTTCCAAACCCATATGACTTTCTGTCTTCCATGGATGCAAGATAGATTTTAAAGAATGTTGACACTGCTCTTTTTTCATGCAATGATAGTGTATGGGGATGTCAGTTCATAACATTCTGCCTAACATTTTATTTTATGTTACATGGAAAAAAGACAGTCATACTGGTTTGGGAAAACATTACGGTAAAAGGATGAATAAACTTTCATTTTCAGGTGAACTGTCCCTTTAAGTGCAATCTTAAAGATTGGCCTTCAGGCTGAGGGACACCATAGATCAGTACCCTCATTTGTTTTGTTTTTCCGCAGGACATCTAGATTTACACTGAATGCATTTATCTGTCCTGCAAGGACAAGGCGAATATGGACAGCTTCTCTTAAATCAAGTTTGAAGCAAATGTACCGAAGCTGATCTGGGTGTGTATTTTGTGTTCATATCTCATTAATAATGATTTGCTGAGAGATGTGTAAGGGAGAGTGACCTGTAGCACTTTCAGGAAGCCCAATAATGCCCTATTTCTCCATTCACTCTCATGCTTCACACACCACTTATCCGAAGACATTTGGAATAGTTTCCCGATCCATGCCAAGCCTTTCGCGTCCTCGGATGCTGACACCAAATAAATGAAGACACAGAATGGACTTAGATGTTCAGAGTTGGAAGGGCGACATCTGAGGTGTGAAACCACTGGGCTGTAAAATTGCCCTGGCAGCCGTGCTGTTGTTTCAGCATTTCATGGCACGATGCTCTGCCTGTTTCCTGCCTCCTCTCTTCCTGGCTTCCCTGCCTCCCAACTTCTCTCTCTGTCGCTATGTTACAAAAACTAGTGAGCTGTTTACATATACAGCTTTTTAAGGTGTCATAGGCACACTCCTGATGAAAAGCATGTTCCAAAAGTTAAATACATATACTGTTTATAAAACCGTATACAGTGTATACAGAATAAAAAATAAGTATAAAAAAGTATAAAAAATAAAGACTGTTCTATGCATGCAGTGTTTATGCTATAAGAGTATAATGTCGTTATCTTAGAAAAAAAATTACAAAACAGTGCAGACAGACAATTGATACCAATAGTTTGATTGTAGCATTTTGCTATGTAAACATGTTCTGGTTGCACCGCATCATGCTGTTTTTTCTCATGCAAGAGCACCACCATCTCAAATATAAAGAACTTCAACCTATAAAAACATGTCTCAAGAAACCTGCATTTTCATTTGTCTTGCTGCCTCTGGCAGAATGGCTCCTTAGAAGGCACCTGCCTATGTAGGCAGCGTAGGAGCTCACTAGGTTTGGACAGAGCCAGTTTCTTTACTTTTCTCCCTTTCTCTTCCCATCTCTACAACTTGCCCCAGTGTGCTTGTGCTGACACAAGCCCTGAGGGCCTGTTGGCGTTTTTAAAGCAATAACCGATTGCCTTGTTTTGAATGCGCCACTGCAAGGCACTACAACTAGACTCTTAGAGCTTTAATATTCCACTTTTGTTTGCTGGACCAGCAAGTATGTAGGTGTTTCATACAAACATAGCACGCCTCCTTCACCGACACAACACTAATTTGTTCTAATTTGCCAGATGCATATGATCCTATTATTATGCGAGCTGTCACAGGGAAATTAATTGACTGTGTTGCAGGAGGTTTGTTTGCCATCATGCTGTGGGTTGGTAAGGAGACAAGTGTCCTTTGCTGTTTGCCCTCTGACTGGGGCAGTAGGATGACAGTCTCATACCTTGAGTGGGTGTGAAGCTTAAGAAAGTATGAAGATTAGTCAATAAGTTTTGTGTTATTATCACAAAGTTACAAGAAATGAACTACATATTTTTTTTTGTAATTGCAGAGAGGCTGTTATATGACCTTGTTGAAATCTTGCTAAATTAATTGTGCTTAAAGCAAGTCAGTCCACTGGCATCTGCCTTTGGAATGCTCTTGGGAATCTATTTCCATTCATGAAAGTGCAGCTCCTATTTACTTGAATGAGGAAAGACCAAAATCGGAATAATGGTTGGTCAAGATTATGATCAAAGAAGATCTCAAATTTCAAATCAGCAGTAAAATCTGACAACAGTGGTATCGTAAATTGTGCTTCTTTGCTTCAGATTATGCCAAAAATATATAAACAAATCCTGAGATTTTCCTGGCTTGTATAGCTAATGTGCATGCACGTTCTCAAGTTAATTGACAGGTAATGTCTGTATCTAAAAGGTGATTGGCTCTTTTACCTGTAAGGTGCAGCATGCAATTGTTACCTTAAAGGGATAGTTCCCCAACAGTGAAAATTCTGTATAATTTACTAGGTGTTGTTCTAAACCCCATGACATTCTTCCATGGAACATAATTTTCCATTTGCCTTTTTAATATGTAACTAGTAGCATCTATTAAACATGCAATTTTCTTTTGCTTCTATATCAAGTAGTTTTCTTAAAAATTGTTGTCCAAATATGTGGACAGCGGGACTAGGTTGTGAAATTTTAAGTAGTAACAAGCTATAGAACTAAATTTTATTTAATCTGATTGTTTATGTTTCCAGGATTGTTGTTTTTGAGACGTTACAGACATTACAGCTGATTTTCTGTACAGCTGCTTTGGAACAGTGTATTTTGGGAAAAGCACAAATAAAAAAACTACATATAAATTTGACTTGAATTGACAAAATCTCAATGTTCTCGCTTTGCACTGTCAAACAAACAGTTTACTCCTTATTTAGTGAAAGCCTCCAGTGTGCTGTCTTTCTGCACTGGTCTTTAATGTAAAAACGTAATTATGGTTCATACCAGATGTAGTTTTGTTGGTGTTCCTCTCAAATACAAACTCGGCTGTGATTGGCACCATGTTGTTTTGTCACATGACTCTGTCGAATGTTTAACGTTTAAAGTTTGCATTGCTCCTCGCATAAACAGGTAAAATAAGATCAGGATGAGGGGCCTGTCCACTATTACTCAGTTCTGTCTTGTGGTGTAGAATATGGATAAGGAAAGTTTACAGTGATGAAGGATGGCCTTGAGATTAGCAGGCTGTAACTGGCTCAGTGGTGGTGTGAGGAGCCACATTGTTTGATTCATGAGGGTGATGATCAGTGGTTGCCACATGAATTATCCATGTGCGCAGAATTAAGTTCCAGTTTAATAACCTAGAGCTTTTGCAAAGTTCCACAGCTATGTTTTTTTCCCCCGCAGTTCCACGCTTTCTTATCCACACTCACTTCATTCAGGACAGAGTGCTGCTGATCTCAGAGTTTGGCTTTTCTGTTTTTTGTTTGCCCTTTGAAGAATATTGTTTGGGTATGTTTTACTTAAACGCATTTTGAAAGTCTTTGTAACTTGTGTTTCTCAAGATTGATTGTGATAGTACACAAAATCTGTTGACCTGATATGTGGAGATAACCATTGCTAGAGGTAAAGCAATCATGAGCACTTAGGTCTTGCATTCCCCCACCTCACCCAAACACACGCGCTGATCTTTCAGATAAAGGAAGGGAATGCTTGGCCACAGCAACTTAGCAGACCATGGTCTTAATGGTGCATGCTTTCTAATGAGACAAAACTATCTTCAGTATCTAGCCTACTATCTTCTATCTTCAGATACTACAGGGTCAATTGTGTGGTCATTTTGAGATAAAGTTTGTGACCTTTAGTAGAAAGACTGGTTTCAGCGATAATCATAGTACCTTATTATTTTTAGAACACCCTGATTTTTTTATCTACATAAATAATTATATTTAGCTTTACATTTTTCTGTTTGGGTCATTTTTTACCCATTTAATAAATAAAAACAGTGAAAAACAAATCTTAATGTTAAATTTGGTCAAAATGCCTTTTGAGTTCTCCTCAACATTGACAAAATGAATATGTTAAAAAAAAGTTTTAGGTTTTTATAATACTTGCTAATATTTATGGAATGTCAAACTGCCAATGAAATGTAATGTTGCAGAATATAATCCTATAATTCTCTTTTTCTTTCAGACTTATACAATTCTAAGTATCATCTTATTTTAAGGACTTTAGATCCTTACAGTAAAGGTAGAAATTTACTGTATATCTATTGCACATGTGCAGTACCACAACTCAGATATAATTGGTGCTCTTTAGTTTCTTAAAATAACATATAAGCCTGTATTCAGTGTGAAAACATGTAGGTCTACTGCAAATCTATTTTACTCTATACGGGTCATTTTTGACCCAGACATCACAGTTGTCTTTCATTTTAAACTTAATGGAAGGGTTAAGCAGCATAGCATTTTGGGACTTTGCTTCTTATTCCTGATTTTTGTGAAGTAAAGTTAAACACATAAGAAGAAAGCTTTCTTGGCATATTTTTAGATAAGGCAAACATGCCAATTATGCTTGGTGCCATGCTGAGTTGATAATTTTTTAATTCGCTGAATTGGTCACTTTGTCGGACAAGAACACTGAGAGGTCTCACAAGCTTCTGACTGCCGTAGTAACTCAGATACTAAATGCAGTTTTTCACTTGCTCAGAAATTTGGTTTAGGATACATATAAACAGTTTGGTTTAGGGTACATATATACAGTATGTTCAGAATTTGCAATTGGTTTGAATTACATTTGGATTTAAATCTGTGCATATAAACACAGTGATATGATAGCATAGCTTGTCCATCATTTGACTACATTATAATTATTGGTGTATCTGAGGCAAAACCAAACTTCTTGGCTGGAACTGGGGCGTTTAGTTAAAAAAACAAAAAACAAACACACCGTTCTGCATTTGAAGAAGAAGAAATAATCCCAGGATTTTGGATAAACATGTAGTAGAAGTTTATTCTCTATAGGAAATCAGTCACTGACTGAAATTTCCAGTTAACAAGTATCATATCAGCAATTTCAATCTGAGCCTTCACTCAAGTCAGCTATCACTTCACTTTCAAAATTATTATATGTAAATGGACTCTACTGTAGATTCTCTTAAATGAAGACAGAATTAAATAACCATAGCATAATGACATGCTGACATAAACGTAAGTTGCGTTCGTGACTCCTGTTTGAATGGATGGCTTGATTTTACTTCATCATTGCAAGAGCTGCCAGCACACCCATAATATCACTCACATAGGGGCTCAGACGCAGGGGGATCAGGGAACTGGTCAGTTAATTAATTGAGATGTAATACTTGCATGTCTTGAATCATGTCAATGTCTTCCTCTGTGGTTTGAGTATTTTGAAGGACACAGGAGTCTGGAACAGCATTTTCAGCTTGTTTTGTATGTGTTGCGTAAATCACAGAGATGGAGATATGAGTTTTTCATCGATCCAGTTGTTGTATTACATCGGAGCTGCTCTCTTTGGTTTCATGCTCTGAGCATGACCCAAGTACTGCACTCTACACTCAATTAAACATTACAAATTTTATACTTAAGTACTAATTCATTTAGTTTAAAAAAGAACTCTGTTAGGGTTACCTTGTCTTGTTTTACCGTTGCCCCTTTGGTTTCCATTTTTGTCCCTTTTGTTTTCCATAGGTACACTTTTGTCCCTTGTTTAGCTCCACTGTCTCACTAGTCTATTGTTAAAAGAACTACACTTCCCAGTATCCACCTGTCATCATCACTGCCATTTTGTGTCATTGTTCACACCTGTTTATTATTTGTAATCAACCTGTCCTTGTGTATTTATATCCTGGTTTTTGGTTTAGTCCTTGTCTTTCGTTGAATGTTGTTAGCCCGGTGTGTGTTCCCTGCCTGTGTTTTCGGTGTTGTGTTTATTTCCCCATTGTGGGTTTTCCTTTGTGTTTTTTGTGTTCTAATAAAGTAAAGCTGCACTTAGATCCGCTCTCCTCGTCTGCCTTCGCTGTCTGCATTCGTAACAGAACGAAAGACCACCACATGGATCTAGCAGCTTGCTCGGCAAATTACCAGCTCCTTTGCCTCAGGCAGGAGGACCGCCCTTTAGAGGACCACGTCCTAGATTTTCTGGAGCTGGCACGCATCTCTGACTTCCCCGACTACGCTCTGGTGGCATTCTTCCGGGGTAACTTACATGAGTCTCTGAGGGAACTGTTGCCGCCGGCGAATGGTTGCTGGACACTCCTCAGCTTTGTGGAGGAGACCTTGCGAGTCAGCGGATCCCCGCTCACTGTGGACGTACGGGAGGATGATGCTGCCACTCCTCCCACAGTGTTGGTACTCCATTCGCCGTGGTTCGTCCCTTCACGCCTGCCCCGGTCTGCGAGCCAGAGCCCTCGTCTGCTCCGGTCAGCGAGCCAGAGCCCTCGCCTGCCCCGGTCTGCGAGCCAGAGTCCTCGTCAGCTACGGTCAGCGAGCCAGAGCCCTCGCCTGCCCCGGTCTGCGAGCCAGAGCCCTCGTCAGCTACGGGCAGCGAGCCAGAGCCCTCGCCTGCCCCGGTCTGCGAGCCAGAGCCTCGTCAGCTACGGTCAGCGAGCCAGCGCCCACGCATGTCGCTGTGAGCGAGCCTGTCGCCTCAGAAGTCAGTGAGCCAGTGCCTGTCACTTCAGAGGTCAGTGAGCCAGCGCCTGTAGCCTCGACCATCCCCAAGCCAGCGCCTGTAGCCTCGACCGTCCCCGAGCCAGCGCCTGTAGTCTCGACCGTCCAAGAGCCAGCGCCAGTAGCCATGACCGTCCAAGAGCCAGCGCCAGTGGTCATGCCCGTTCAAGAGTCAGCGCCTCTCGAGCCTCCCAAGGCTCCTCCTCCCGAGCTTTCCAGAGCTCCGCCTTCCGAGCTTTCCAGAGCTCCGCCTTCCGAGCTTTCCAGAGCTCCGCCTCCCGAGCTTTCCAGAGCTCCGCCTCCCGAGCTTTCCAGAGCTCCGCCTCCCGAGCTTCCTAGAGCTCCGCCTTCCGAGCCTCCCAAGCTTTCCAGAGCTCCGCCTTCCGAGCTTTCCAGAGCTCCGCCTTCCGAGCTTTCCAGAGCTCCGCCTTCCGAGCTTTCCAGAGCTCCACCTCTCGAGCCTCCCGAGCTTTCCAGAGCTCCGCCTTCCGAGCTTTCCAGAGCTCCGCCTTCCGAGCTTTCCAGAGCTCTGCCTTCCGAGCTTTCCAGAGCTCCGCCTTCCGAGCCTCCCGAGCTTTCCAGAGCTCCGCCTTCCGAGCTTTCCAGAGCTCCGTCTTCCGAGCTTTCCAGAGCTCCGTCTTCCGAGCTTTCCAGAGCTCCGTCTTCCGAGCTTTCCAGAGCTCCGCCTTCTGAGCTTTCTAGAGCTCCGCCTTCTGAGCCTCCCGAGCTTTCCAGAGCTTCACCTCTCGAGCCTCCCAGGGCTCTGCCTCTCAAGCCTCTCGAGCCTCCCAGGGCTCTGCCTCTCAAGTCTCTCGAGCCTTCCAGGGCTCCGCCTCTCAAGTCTCTCGAGCCTTCCAGGGCTCCGCCCCTCCAGCCTCTCAAGCCTACCAGGGCTCCGCCTCTCAGGCCTCTCGAGCCTTCCAGGGCTCTGCCTCTCGAGCCTTCCAGGGCTCTGCCTCTCAAGCCTTTCAGGGCTCCGCCTCTCGAGCCTTCCAGGGCTCCGCCTCTCGAGCTTCCCGAGCCTTCCAGGGCTCCGCATCCCAAGCCTCTCGAGCCTTCCAGGGCTCCGCCTCCCAAGCCTCTCGGGCCTTCCAGGGCTCTGCCTCCAGAGCCTCTCGAGTCTTCCACGGCCCTTCTCCCCGAGCCTCCTACGGCTCCTCCTCCAGAGCCTCCTATTGCTCCGCCTCCCGAGCCTCCTACGGCTCTGCTCCCAGAGACTCCAGAGCTTTCTAGGGCTCCGCCTCTTGAGCCTTCTACGGCTCTGCTCCCAGAGACTCCAGAGCCTTCTAGGGCTCCGCCTCCCAAGCCTCCTACGGCTCCGCCTCCCGAGCCTCCTACAGCTCTGCTCCCAGAGACTCCCGAGCCTTCTAGGGCTCCGCCTCTCAAGCCTCCTGAGCCTTCCAGGGCTCCGCCTCTCAAGCCTCTCGAGCCTTCCAGGGCTCCGCCTCTCAAGTCTCTCGAGCCTTCCAGGGCTCCGCCCCTCCAGCCTCTCAAGCTTACCAGGGCTCCGCCTCTCAGGCCTCTCGAGCCTTCCAGGGCTCTGCCTCTCGAGCCTTCCAGGGCTCTGCCTCTCGAGCCTTCCAGGGCTCTGCCTCTCAAGCCTTTCAGGGCTCTGCCTCTCAAGCCTTCCAAGGCTCCGCCTCTCAAGCCTATCGAGCCTTCCAGGGCTCTGCCTCTCGAGCTTCTCGAGCCTTCCAGGGCTCCGCCTCCCAAGCCTCTCGAGCCTTCCAGGGCTCCGCCTCCCAAGCCTCTCGAGCCTTCTAGGGCTCCGCCTCCAGAGCCTCTCGAGTCTTCCACGACCCTTCTCCCCGAGCCTCCTACGGCTCCGCCTCCTGAGCCTCCTATGGCTTTGCTCCCAGAGACTCCAGAGCTTTCTAGGGCTCCGCCTCTCGAGCCTTCTACGGCTCTGCTCCCAGAGACTCCAGAGCCTTCTAGGGCTCCGCCCCCCGAGCCTCCTACGGCTCTGCCTCCCGAGCCTCCTACGGCTCTGCTCCCAGAGACTCCCGAGCCTTCTAGGGCTCCGCCTCTAGAGCGTCCTACGGCTCTGCCTCCTGAGCCTCCCTCAGCTCCGCCTCCAGAACCTCACAAGCCTCCTACGGCTCCGCCTCCAGAGCCTCCTATGGCTCTGCCCCCAGAGCCTCCTGATCCTCCTATGGCTCCGCCTCCTGATCCTCCTACGGCTCCACCTCCAGAGCCTCCTACGGCTCCGGCCCCAAAGCCTCCTGAGCCTCCCACGGCTCCACCTCCTGAGCCTCCAGAACTTCCCACGGCTCCGCCTCCTGAGTCTCCTACGGCTCCGCCTCCCGAGCCTCCTACGGCTCTGCCTCCAGAACCTCCCGAGCCTCCTACGGCTCCGCCTCCAGAGCCTCCTGTGGATCAGGCCCCAGAGACTCCAGAGCCTTCCTCGGCTCCGCCTCCTGAGCCTTCCTCAGCTCCGTCCTCAGAGCCTTCCAGGCATCCTGACCCAGCCCCTGTCCTGTGGCCTCCTCCCAGGCCTCCTGACCCGGCCCCTGTCCTGTGGCCTCCTCCCAGGGCCCCTGACCCTGTTCCTGACCTGTGGCCTCCTCCCTGGCCCCTATCCTGTGGCCTCCTCCCAGGCCCCCTGACCCAGTTCCCGTCCTGTGGCCTCCTCCCAGGCCTTCTGACCCGGCCCCTGTCCTGTGGCCTCCTCCCGGGCCCCCTGACCCAGTCCCTGACCTGTGGCCTCCTCCCAGGCCTCCTGAACCTGCCCCTGTCCGGTGGCCTCCTCCCAGGGCCCCTGACCCTGTTCCTGACCTGTGGCCTCTTCCCAGGCCCCTGACCCTGTTCCTGTCCAGTGGCCTCCTCCCCGGTCCCCCAGACCTATCCTTGCCCTGCGGCCAGCCCCCAGACCACCTGAACCTGTCCTTGCCCTCTGTGCCCCCTTGGACTTCCTGCCTGCCCTCTGTGCCCCCCTGGACCTCTTGTCTGCCCCTTGTTGCCCCCTGGACTGCCTGTCTGTCCCTCGTTGGCCCCTGGACTGCCTGTCTGCCCTTCGTTGCTCCCCTTGGTCTGTCTGCCAACCACAAGCTTCCCCCCCAGTCAATGGACATTTGTTCTTTCTGTTTTTTGTTTTGTCACTTTTTGATCATCTGGAATCCGATCCTTGAGGGGGGGCTATGTTAGGGTTACCTTGTCTTGTTTTACCATTGCCCCTTTGGTTTCCATTTTTGTCCCTTTTGTTTTACATAGGTACACTTTTGTCCCTTGTTTAGCTCCACTGTCTCACTAGTCTATTGTTAAAAGAACTACACTTCCCAGTATCCACCTGTCATCATCACTGCCATTTTGTGTCATTGTTCACACCTGTTTATTATTTGTAATCATCCTGTCCTTGTGTATTTATATCCTGGTTTTTGGTTTAGTCCTTGTCTTTCGTTGAATGTTGTTAGCCTGGTGTGTGTTCCCTGCCTGTGTTTTAGGTGTTGTTTATTTCCCCATTGTGGGTTTTCCTTTGTGTTTTTTTTTTTACACTATTTCAACTGTTATTTTATGATGAAATCCTGATCTATAACGATTTACTGTATATTAATTTGTGATATATGCATCTTAATATATTTTGTAATGTGAGGTGGTTGTCAATACCAAACAATAATTCTGTTAATGTTTCCAATATTTATTAATTTAAAAAAAAAAATGTTTTTTACATAAAAACAACATGTTGTTTTTGTGTTGGAGCAGGATGAAAGAAGCCAAAACTCGTTTACACAGGGAGTTTTAGGAATGGAATCTTTAGTGTGTGAAATACAGATTACTGGAGACAATGAAACATGTTGTTTCTATTGTGAAGGCCGGGCAGGCAGAGGAGAGGACAAACACACACACTAGCCAACCATATTGATTTGAGTTTTAGGGTATTGTTCTGGTTGTACAGACTCAGTAATGAGAAATAACAGAATGTGTGGCTCCATAATTCAGTCTAGGGTGAAAAACTGTCACAAATTTGCCTCATCGTTTTCATGTAATCCTACAACCCCTAAAATACATGCCAACAGAATGGAGCATAATGCATACCATGTTAATAACACTGAGCTGTTTGTATGAGAGGTATTATTTGAACATCAATCTAGAAGCAATGAAGTATGATGGAGGGGTGCTGTTTTAAAACTAATGACACTTCATTAATAGTAATCAAATTTACCTCCTGATTCAACCGTTTTCTTAGTTCGCTGCTGAAAAATGTACCTTCATCACTATTTAGCTTTGTGTGAGAGGCCAGTCATTTAGGAAGATACAATCACGATGCGGTTTTCAATTGTTTTATTTTCAAATGGAAATTCCACATTCAGTACAATCAGATTCTCATCTTCAATTCAGTTAGCTTTCAATTACACACTTCATTATGTTCTGTAATGAGTCCAGTGATGTGTCTATACATTCTACCCTAAGGGCCTCATTGGGGTAATATATTCAATCTCATTTTGCACCACTATTTTGTCACTAATAAACAGAAAAATTCAGACCATGGCTTGTTAGTACCATTTCCCCTTAGGATTCTAAGACAGATATCTTACAGAACATGAGCAATGAGTCAGAGTTATGGATTATAACACCTCCATCAGATCTTGGTTAATCTCTGTCGTCAAACGGCGTCTCTATGGTGCTGTACGGGCTACTCCACGGATCTCGGACTAATTGTCCACAGGCGCAGTTGTTCACAATTCGTTCTCTATGGGAGCCGATTCACAAGCTTGAAACAGAGCAAACTGTGAGTGTCAAAAAGTAGATAATTCTCAGCTTTATGCAATTGAGAGTCTAAAAACACTGGGCAGCCAATCGCAGTAAGCTGAATGTAGTGACCTCTGTTAGAAGCATATTAAAAATCTGGGTCTAGTTCCAAGAAAGACCATAAGATAACAAAACTTACTTATACTCAGGGTCTTGACATTAACATCTGCCCACCTGCCAAATGCAGGTAGATCAAGGCAGTGGCAGGTAACTCTGTCACTCTTACTTGACAATTTTTGCGGCTGAAGTTTCAGGGTTTTCTTACATTGAAAATTCTATAATGTAAAATTGAATTGTATTAAATTGAAGCTAATTTAATTGTATTCATCTCGCAATTTGTTCTTTATAAGCATCAAATGTACCTCTCATATCTTACATGCACATCTGCGTGAGGCGAATGAAGTGTGGTTTCACGCAAACCACTGCAGCACACATAGCAATGTGCTCCAGAGATAGCACAGCCAGAGATGAGATACCATGAGTCAATCGGGATTCACTTGATATCATGATGGAGACCACAAAACTTACTCTTACACTTACTTAGCACTTAATTAGGAACACTATGATCCGAATGAAGTGTGGTTTCACGCAAACCACTGCAGCACACATAGCAATGTGCTCCAGAGATAGCACAGCCAGAGATGAGATACCATGAGTCAATCGGGATTCACTTGATATCATGACGGAGACCACAAAACTTACTCTTACACTTACTTAGCACTTAATTAGGAACACTATGATCCTAATAAAATGCCCAACATGGTCTTCTGCTGTTGTAGCCCATCTGGCTCAAGTTTCAACATGTTGTGCATTCCTAGATGCTATTCTGCTCACTATAATTGTACAAAGTTGTTATCCGAGTTACCGTAGCCTTTCTGTTAGCTTGAACCAGTCTGGCCATTCTCCATTGACCTCTCTCATCAACAAGGCATATCCATCCATGGAACTGCCGCTCACTGGATGTTTTTTATTTTAGGCAACATTCTGAGTAAACTCTAGAGACTGTTGTGCATGAAAATCCCAGGAGATCAGCAGTTACAGAAATACTCAAACCAGCCCACCTGGCACCAATAATCATGCCAAGATCAAAATCACTGAGATCACATTTTTTCCCCATTCTGATGGTTAGTGTGAACATTAACTGAAGCTCCTGACCTGTATCTGCTTGATTTTGTGCATTGCACTGCCACCACACGATTGGCTGATTAGAAAATTGCTTGAATTAGTTGGTGTACAGATGTTCCTAAAGTGTTCAGTGTGTGTTTTTTACCCATTTTAATCCTTAAGACAATTTCATTTTAAATAATTATTTTAAAGCACTATATGTAGGATGTTTTTTTTTGCAATTACACTAGCTGATTACTGGTATAGGTTTATATTAAATCTATTAGTATGAAAAAACGTTTTATTACTTCTTATTTTTAACTAAAACTGTGAAAATTGTAGTTAACGTGTCTAAATAAGTTTATGCATTTAGTTTTATTCAAAACAAATACAGTAGTTTATTATTTTTAGAAAGACAATCTATATTGACCTAACCATTGTAAAGAGGTTGTCTTACCTCTGGTTAAGGCATTAATAATACAAATGCCACTTTTAAACTGTGAAAGAACAATGGTGAACTTTCATAAGGAAAAGTACAATTTAGAACAAAGGGGTTTAAAGTATGGATTTCCATGAATTATGAACTAAGTTTTCTCCTATTCTATCCTACTGCTGTTCTAACTTGGCATGTTTGCCTTCATATATTTCAGGAGATGACTGAAATCATTACTTCTGTGTCCTGCTGAACTCATCATTCTGATTCAAATAAAATATCCAAACAAATGGATGGATATTACTTTTTGCGGGACAGGAGATTTTGGCTATTTAAAATGCTGAGTGGCAAGTGACTTTGGAACAGCACTAGTCACAGTGGCTGGTGAGCAATAAAGTTTAATGTCAAGCCCAGTTTATAATTGTAAAGCTATTGTCCCTAAGGGTTTTCTTAACTTAAGTGGTTTCTTGCAATGAGCAGCTGCTGCTAATGCTGGAGTTTCTGGTGGATTCAGTGCAGTTCAATCACATAATTACATTTTATTAGATTTAATTTATCATTAAAATGAATTTTCATTGTGGCTTGGCTTTGGCTAGGTTCAAAAAAGTTTTTTTTAAATATATCGTTAGAAAAGTATACCGATTGTCCATTGGGTTATAAAATGTTCTCTTTTAATTGTAATTGTGCATTTATGATGACTGTATATTGATTGTATATAGTTGATTGTGTAGTGGAAAACATTTTCATAACTTTAAAACATATAAAACCACTGTACATGTGATGAGTGGATTTTTTAAAGAAAGCACTAAAATAAGCACTTTATAGCTATAGATGTTAGGTTAAAATGTAAATGAAAGTACAAGGGAAACTGTGCATTTTAGGTGCTGTGACAAGTCAGCATTTCTTTTTAAAATTTGTAAGCATTTAAAGATCTTAATCACCTTTCAAATTTTTTCCAGAAGTGAAAATAAACTATTGTCTTAGTTCATATGAGGTTGTGGAAATGTGTGTTTATATATATAGTTTATAGTCAGAAGTTTACATACTCCTTAGCCAAATTCATTTAAACTCAATTTTCAAAATTCCTGACATTTAATTGTGGAAAACATTCCCTATCTTATGTCAGTTAGGATCACTATGTCAGAATAATAGTAGAGAATGATTTATTTCAGCTTTTATTTCTTTCATCACATTCCCAGTGGGTCAGAAGTTTACCTTAGCATTGCCTTTAAATGGTTTAAATTTGGTCAAATGTTTTGGGTAGCCTTCCACAATCTTCTCACAATAATTTGCTGGAATTTTGGCCCATTCTTCCAGACAGAACTGGTGTAACTGAGTCCGTTTTGTAGGCCTCCTTGCTCGCACAAGCTTTTTCAGTTCTGCGGATTGAGGTCAGGGCTTTGTGTTGGCCACTCCAATACTTTGACTTTAATGTCCTCAAGCCATTTTGCCACAACTTTGGAAGTATGCTTGGATCATTGTCCATTTGGAAGACCCTATTGAGACTGAGCTTTAACTTCCTGGCTGATGTCTTGAGATGATGCTTCAATATAGCCACATAATTTTCCTTCCTCGTGATGCCATCTATTTTGTGAAGTGCACCAGTGCCTCCTGCAGCAAAGCACCCCCACAGCATGATGCTGGCACCCCCATGCTTCACTGTTTTGATGGTGTTCTTTGGCTTGCAAGCCTCACCTTTTTTCCTCCAAACATAACAATGGTTATTATGGCCAAACAGTAAAAAAAAATGTCATCAGACCAAAAAGTAAGATATTTTTACCCATGTGCACTTGCAAATTGTAGTCTGGCCTTTTTATGGCAGTTTTGGAGCAGTAGCTTCTTCCTTGCTGAGCAGTCTTTCAGGCTGTGTCGATATAGGACACATTTTTACTGTGAATATAGATACTTGTCTTCACAAGGTCCTTTTCTGTTGTTCTGGGATTGATTTGCACTTTTTGCACCAAACTATGTTAATTTCTAGGAGACAGAATGAGTCTCCTTCCTGAGCGGTATGATGGCTGTGTAGTCCCATAGTGTTTATACTTGCGTACTATTGTTTGTAAAGATGAACGTGGTATCTTCAGACGTTTGGAAATTGCTCCCAAGGATGAATTTGTAGAACCATATTTGTAGAATCATATTTTTTTTTTTTTGCGTTCTCGGCTGATTTCTAGCAAAACCATGATGTCAAGCAAAGAGGTGCTGAGTTTGAAGGTAGGCCTTAAAATACATCCACAGGTACACCTATCAGAAGCTAATTGGCTAATTGCCTAAAGGTTTGACACCATTTTCTGGAAATTTTCAAGCTGCAGCACAGTTAACAGTTAACTTAGTGTATGTAAATTCTAACCAACTTGAATTGTGATATAGTCAATTAAAAGTGAAACAATCTGTCTGTAAACAATTGGAAAAATTACTTGTGTCATGCAAGTAGATGTCCTAAACGACTTGCCAAAACTAAAGTTTGCTAATATGTTTGCTAATACTTCCACCTAAGTGCATTTAAACTTCTGACTTCAACTGTATGTGTGTGTGTGTGTGTTTGTGTGTGTGTATATATATATATATATATATATATATATATATATATATATACAGTGAGGAAAATAAGTATTTGAACACCCTGCTATTTTGCAAGTTCTCCCACTTGGAAATCATGGAGGGGTCTGAAATTGTCATCGTAGGTGCATGTCCACTGTGAGAGACATAATCTAAAAAAAATCCAGAAATCACAACATATGATTTTTTAACTATTTATTTGTATGATACAGCAGCAAATAAGTATTTGAACACCTGTCTATCAGCTAGAATTCTGACCCTCAAAGACCTGTTAGTCTGCCTTTAAAATGTCCACCTCCACTCCATTTATTATCCTAAATTAGATGCACCTGTTTGAGGTCGTTAGCTGCATAAAGACACCTGTCCACCCCATACAATCAGTAAGAATCCAACTACTAACATGGCCAAGACCAAAGAGCTGTCCAAAGACACTAGAGACAAAATTGCACACCTCCACAAGGCTGGAAAGGGCTACAGGGAAATTGCCAAGCAGCTTGGTGAAAAAAGGTCCACTGTTGGAGCAATCATTAGAAAATGGAAGAAGCTAAACATGACTGTCAATCTCCCTCGGACTGGGGCTCCATGCAAGATCTCACCTCGTGGGGTCTCAATGATCCTAAGAAAGGTGAGAAATCAGCCCAGAACTACACGGGAGGAGCTGGTCAATGACCTGAAAAGAGCTGGGACCACCGTTTCCAAGGTTACTGTTGGTAATACACTAAGACGTCATGGTTTGAAATCATCCATGGCACGGAAGGTTCCCCTGCTTAAACCAGCACATGTCAAGGCCCATCTTAAGTTTGCCAATGACCATTTGGATGATCCAGAGGAGTCATGGGAGAAAGTCATGTGGTCAGATGAGACCAAAATAGAACTTTTTGGTCATAATTCCACTAACCGTGTTTGGAGGAAGAAGAATGATGAGTACCATCCCAAGAACACCATCCCTACTGTGAAGCATGGGGGTGGTAGCATCATGCTTTGGGGGTGTTTTTCTGCACATGGGACAGGGCTGACTGCACTGTATTAAGGAGAGGATGACCGGGGCCATGTATTGCGAGATTTTGGGGAACAACCTCCTTCCCTCAGTTAGAGCATTGAAGATGGGTCGAGGGTGGGTCTTCCAACATGACAATGACCCGAAGCACACAGCCAGGATAACCAAGGAGTGGCTCTGTAAGAAGCATATCAAGGTTCTGGCGTGGCCTAGCCAGTCTCCAGACCTAAACCCAATAGAGAATCTTTGGAGGGAGCTCAAACTCCGTGTTTCTCAGCGACAGCCCAGAAACCTGACTGATCTAGAGAAGATCTGTGTGGAGGAGTGGGCCAAAATCCCTCCTGCAGTGTGTGCAAACCTGGTGAAAAACTACAGGAAACATTTGACCTCTGTAATTGCAAACAAAGGCTACTGTACCAAATATTAACATTGATTTTCTCAGGTGTTCAAATACTTATTTGCAGCTGTATCATACAAATAAATAGTTAAAAAAATCATACATTGTGATTTCTGGATTTTTTTTTTTAGATTATGTCTCTCACAGTGGACATGCACCTACGATGACAATTTCAGACCCCTCCATGATTTAAAAGTGGGAGAACTTGCAAAATAGCAGGGTGTTCAAATACTTATTTTCCTCACTGTATATATATATATACAGTATCTCACAAAAGTGAGTACACCCCTCACATTTTTGTAAATAATTGATTATATCTTTTCATGTGACAACACTGAAGAAATGACACTTTGCTACAATGTAAATTAGTGAGTGTACAGCAGTGCTGATTTAGGGCCATGTAGCACGATTGCGAGTTTGATATTGCTTATATACAACAGTTCAATGAACAAGTACATTTTAAAAAATTCGGAAAAAATGAGTACGGTTATAAAAACGCATTTGTGAATGGAACTACTTTATTACGCGGTGGATCAGAATCTGCCGTTGTTGGTTCAAACCAAATGATGCGTCCAAGCCTTCATTAGTAATTCAAATGTTCACTTCAGAAATATTATCATGGCTTGTGCTGTTTCTAACAAGTTATTGGATAAATAAGGGTGGATGGATGGATGGATGGATGTGTGTACGTGTGCATGTGCATGTGTGTGAGTGAGAGAGAGAGAGAGAGAGAGAGGAGCGTGTGTGATCACCTGTTGCCACACCCAAGCAGAGATTCTGTCATCTCTATGAAGATCAAATTTCTCAGAGGAAAAATAACAGTCCAAGTGAGGGTATTTCTCCCTATTTCGTGGTAGAATCTTTCCAATGGGGAAAGTCTGATCAGAGGTAAGCACCTTCAGTTCGTGTAATTAATCATTCTGTTGTGTCTCTCAGCTGTGATGAGCCGTAATGCTGAAGTTTAAATAGTTTAAAGCTATTTCCTAACTTTAGTAGTAGTAATACAAGCGATCATGAAGAGCTGTTGTATGTAAACGGCTGACGTGAATTCACTTCACATCACCTAACTGGCTCATATTACACATAAAAATTATCTTTTGCCACCACCTGCTGGCTAATATATGTAATGTAAATAAAAAACATAAAAAAAAAAAAGACAAACCATAGCTCTTAACAGATCTGCACTCCTCTTACACTTTAGTTTAGAATGGCACAAACACAAGCAGAGTGATACACACAGTGAAGCGTCTGAGTGCTGATGGTGTCAGACCATCAGTGCTCATGGAACGTCTCTCGTCAAATCAGATTTGAGGACCGGAACTAACTTTGTGTGTGTGTTTATATAGATATATATATATAAATGATCTCACAAAAATGAGTACACCCCTCAAATTTTTGTAAATATTTGATTATATCTTTTCATGTGACAACACTGAAGAATTGACACTTTGCTACAATGTATAGTGAGTGTACAGCTTGTATAACAGTGTAAATTTGCTGTCCCCTCAAAATAACTCAACACACCGCCATTAATGTCTAAACCGCTGGCAACAAAAGTGAGTACACCCCTAAGTGAAAATGTCCACGTACACACATCCATCCATCCATCCATCCTTATTTATCCAATAACTTGTTAGAAACAGCACAAGCCATGATAATATTTCTGAAGTGAACGTTTTGAATTACTAATGAAGGCTTGGACGCATCATTTGGTTTGAACCAGTAACGGCAGATTTTGATCCATTGCGTAATAAAGTAGTTCCATTCACAAATGCGTTTTTATAACCGCACTCATTTTTTCAGATTTTTTTAAAATGTACTTGTTCATTGAACTGTTGTATATAAGCAATATCAAACTCGCAATCGTGCTACATGGCCCTAAATCAGCACTGCTGTGAATACCTACGGCACTTGGCGGCCTCGTGCCTGCGGCCGAATCACAGCAGCGCTGTTGTAAGGCCATATCACACTCTTGCTCATGTGATATTGCTTAAAAAAATATATATATATATTTATATATATAGCTATAAACGATCATAACATTTTGTTTAAAATAGTTAGATGAAGACAGTGTCACACAGCAGGACACAGGATGACAGTGCTTAAAATGTCATGTCAATTACCCACAATACTATGTGTAAATGTTTATTTAAAAAAAAATCTATGAAAACAATGTACATATATAAATATAAATATATGTAAGTTAAACATAACTCTTGTGAAGAAGTGTAGAACTTTGCAGATATTTTGCATATTAATTGGTCATATTTTCACTCTATGGGAGTTTGTTGCGTCTTTATATCTGCAGTGTTTTAATTCCTTCCCCAGATTATTCTTGAGAAAAAGTGTAAAGCCCAATGTTTTGACAAACGCTGTTTCTGCTATCCTTTAAAAAAAGTAAGACTCAAATAGCACAAAGTCATTTTTTTCATGACTTATTTTCAAAATTTGTATCAGGCGTGAGCATTATTCAGCAAGCCACACTTCTGCTCCATACATGCTTAACGGTATGAATAACTATGTACTGCTCATAGCTTTACTCTTTGCAGATTTTAATATATGCTGCTGTTATTGTATTTGTTGTAACTTGCTGTTATTCGTCATTTTGTGGTTATTCAGAGCTCATTTTATACTTAATATGTTGTCTTTGGTTGTCACCATTATTGTGATTTGTATGTCAAATAATGTGGTCCATGTGAGGTAAAGAGTTCATATTCATATATGGAAATGCGCTATGATTTGTAAGTAATATCTAAATAAAAGCCATTGTGTTGGCTTTACCTTACGGAGTATTTTGAATATTTACACTGTAATTGGGTCCGCGCGAGCATGTTAGAGCCAGAGCGGCCACCTATATAGTCTGTAGGATGGGCCATACTTGCAGCATGGGCCACCCAAATTACACATCGGCCCACAGGGAAAACGGCTGGTGCTCCCGACGGCCAGTCCGCCCCTGCATCAGATTGTCAATCATGTACATCGCCTGAATACGGTGTACTGAAACCAATCATAGACAATACGCTTGCTGTACATTTTAGAGACACATCCCAAAGCGACAGATCTCTAGCATTTTGAGCAGCACTGAGCGGATTTCTGCCGCGCCAGTGGACACGTAGAGTAACCCAGACAATCAATACCAAGTAGCTCTAGAGGCTGCCGGGTGAACTCTTCAGCATGTAGACAGAGCACTGGTGGAAGAGGTCACTTTCAGACAGCCTGTCCCCTCCAGTGTGCTTCCAGCTTATCTCCCTGCTCTTGTTCCTCTCGTGTCCTTGCCTGCGGCTCTCCGCCTGCTCTCTTCTGCATCTGAAGAGGCAGAAGAATAAATAATGAATCCTGGTGACAGTAAAGAAAAAGCCCAACATTTTTGTTTACATCCATAGTTTTGTTGCTTTTTTTTTCTCCATGTCCTAACTAGTATGAAGATGACTTGTGCCCCAACTCGCACATAAGGTCCACATAATAACACTCCTAAGAATATAAGGCCCCTAGTTAGACCCAAGCTGTTGGCTCTGCGGTGTACTTGTCATTGTGTCGTTAAGAGCCATGAATAGCTTGTTCTCCTCTGTTATTGTTGAAAATTATCTCATGTGCATGCTGGGAGATGAGATGCAGTGACACTGTTAGCATGCTCTTAAGGTAATGTAAGCTCTGACCCTTGTGTGTTAGCAGGAGGTGAATGAGCCCAAGGTTTCATGCCCTCCAAACAGGAGGCACAGTTTTGATTTAATATCAGGGATTTAGCAGCTGTTGCATTGGGGAGCATCTAATGCTTGTTTCTTCTGAGTGCTTCTCCTGAGAGTCAAACAATCATCTTCCACTATTTTTCTCAATTTTATATTCCCTTTCCCTGCTCTCTTTTTCTAAAGTTTCTGTTTCTTCTCTCACTTTCTCAATGCCCAGGTGCCCTCTCTTTACTTTGAGTCTGATTATCGGTCTATTTAGTCTTCAGCTCATCTGTGTCTGGTTCAAGCAAGCAGTGATCTTTCACAGCAGACGCCACCAGGGACTGCAGCCTTTGGTCTGAGGTGAGTCCGACTGGGATCCGTCTCCTTTCCTCCTTTCCTCCTGTCTCAACTCGTTCACAATCACCGTTATTCCAGTCAGATCCACATAGCCTTAATTCTTAGAAATCAGTGTTCATTAGAGTCACCTTCACTTCAAGAGGAGCCACAGAATAATTTGATGTCAGATGCCTCATTACGGTACTCTACTTAAAGCCACTAGAACAGTGCAATCTTTTTCATGCTCAAGAATCACTGCAAGTCTATGGGGATAATAAGAGTGGCAGATGCATTTTGATTAAATGCTGATTGATCTTATGGTGAATATCAGTTATTTAAAATGCATGCAATTCATTTCACCAGAAAGAGCCTGCATACCTAAAATGTAATTGCTTTTGCCATCTATATGTCACGTTACATTTACAATATTTTTGATGTCACTCCGTGTTGTCAGTAACTGTTAATGCTTTAGAATTTGCCTTTATTAAAGGATTAGTCACACAAATCGGTGGCACTACAATCACTGACCTTTATGTACAATTTATAACCATATCAAACATGTAGGGTGCCATTTTGTTGATTCACTATATCGAATTTGTGGTCACATCTAAATGAACAGGTTTTATTCAAGTCAAAAATATTATTTGATTTAACTGAATAAACCTGACTTCATTACACTGTAATGCATGTTATGAAAGATGTTGTCAGGAACCATAGAAATGTGCTTCATGTGGTAATGTCTAAAATAAATTATTCATAAATATTATTTAGCATGACTAAATCAACCTGAGTACTTTAGGTTACACCAACAATAGCATTTTTTAAGGGTTAGATTAAGTATAAATAGATATTTAATGTAACAATTGTATGTTATCCCTTTTTTTGTTGCATTATACACTGAACAAATTTGCATTTCAAAAATATGCCTCATGTGGAAACATCTCTATTAACTGGTTTGATTCAAGTAAATCATATTAACATCACTGAATCAACTTGTATACATTAGGTGACACCAACAAAAATCATTTTAATGTTAAGATCAGGCAAAAGCTCCTTAAGGTGACAATTCCAAGTTACCATTTAAAGTGGTTACATTCTGAAAACAGTTTTAAGGGTTAGAGATCAAGTAGAAATTGATCATTAAGGTTTAACTGCGCATATCCATTTTTTTCATGAAACAGCTGTTTTTGTGTGAAAGATCATGTTATCAGAAATAAAGTAGCTTGATGAAGGCATATCTTTTAAATCAATAGGTTTACCTGAGTCCAATCGAAAGTAAATATTATATAAATGTGTTTATATGCTATGACATTTACATGCTCAATTACACCACAGCAGGAAGGTCAGTGGTTTTACAGTTGCAGGAAAAGGTATGTGAACCCTTTAGAGTTATATGTTTACACATTGTATTGAATAAAGGCATGGAAAATGTATCATTGTTTGTTTGTTATTAAAAAGTTATGACCAATTTATGCAGAACAATTTATCTTAAACATTCACATACCCTTTCTTGCACCTGTGATTCTTTCCTGTAAGAAATTAGGCAAAATAAACAGTTTAGAGTTATCCATAATCAACCAAAATCCTTTTCTTGTGTCCTTCTACAAAACTCACTGCAGTTTAACACAGCGCTTTCACGCTTTGCCATCCCATGCTTGTGCAATATGTCATTCATGTGCCCTTCTACATCTGTCACTGTCATGCCAATTCATCACACTCATGCTCATCTCCCATCATGTGTCTAATGAAATATCTTGACAATTTAACAAACAGTTTACCCTGTGTGGCCTCAAAGAGTCCTTCATCACTGTCATTGGTCTAAACTCCTTAAGTGCTGCAATACATACACATACAAGCATGCCTGTATTATACATAATGAGTAGTGTTAGACCAAGAAATTAGCAAAAAAAAGTGCCATTTTGAGATTATCGGCATTGTCTGATAAATGTGCCCACTTTGGGGATAAAATAAATAGTTTAACCAAAAATTGTGTCAATCAACTCAACCTCATGCCATTCCAAACCTGTATGACTTTCTTTTTTTTGCGGAACACAAAGATATTTAATGAATATCTCTGTCCGTCTTTTCAATAAAACATCAGTGGATAGTGCCTCACTTTAAAGATTAATAAAGGACACAAAGTAGCGCACATAGTGCTCATGAACATGAAAAGAATGTCAAGATTTCTACTGAAACATTTAAATTACTGGTTGGTTTTCAGCAGGGCAGGGCACAGACATTTTGAGGGGCAGTGGCCCAAACCATGAATATATATACATCCCCAATAATAGGAAACAGAGCAATATTTGTTCATTATCCTACTTTGTCTAATTCTGCTGACTTTATGACTGATCTTCGATATCAATCTTGTCTTACTGTGAATTAAGTCAAATTTCCCTCTTGAAAGAAGAATAACACTGTTATGCTTGTATAACCTGTTGGAATAACAAACCAACATAGGTTTTAAAATGGTTATTTACTTGATAAGCTTGATAACATTGTGCAAACAGTATATGGTCATTCTACGAATATCATATAAGTGTCACAAAACGCTAACAAGCGTAATCGAAGAAAAAGGGCAGGACTCAAGAATGCAGGGTATGGGTACATTTAGTAACAAAAAAATAAACTAAATAAACAGACTAAAACAAAACAGGATCCAAACTGGAAAACGAAGCTGACTAGAACAGACTAGAGAGAGCGAGACAAACAGGGACAGACTGGATAATACAAGACGAACTCGCCCAGGACAGAGCACACGAGTCCTGGGCTGTCCATAATCAGGGGTAACCCATAGCACCCAATGGGATAGGTAGCTCACAAACCCCTTAAACGACAAGGTTGCCAGACCTCCCATATCCCAAGCACTACAATAGGGCAAGTTTGTAATGTCATGAAACGCTTACAAGCATAATCGAAGAAAAAGAGCAGGACCCAAGTATGCAGGGAATGGGTGAATTTAATAACTAAAAAATTTACAAAACAAACAGAATAAATCACAACAGGAATCCAAACTGGAAAACAAAGCCAACTGGAACAGACTAAAGAGAGAAAGACAAACAGGAATCAACTGGATAATACAAGACGAACTCAACCAGGACAGAACACACGAGGAGACTAAACGGGGAGAGAAATCAACAGGTTAACAAACAGGGCATGTGAAACTAATTAACTAATAATGGGCAGACAATGAGGCTGGCATGACACAAGACTGAGAGACACATGTCAAAACAGAAAGAACAGAATGGCATGAGAGCATATCATCAGAAACTACAATGTAACATGCGCTCATGCCAAATGACAGACGTGACAAGAGAATGCACGAAAATGCCAGCAAAGTGATGTCATGCACTCTCACACTAGACAAAGCCTGAGCGTACACCGCAAAGCAAATACCACATGATGAACACAACAGGCGACAAAACAAGATGGGACATCTGTGCAAATAATCAAGCACCTAAGACAGAAGTGGCCGAACCCCAGCACTCCAATTCACCTATTGCTCTCCTCATGTAAAGGCAAACCCTTACATACCAGATATTATACATTTGCTCTGAAAAATAGTTAACTATTTCAACATGGATAATACAAGATTTAAATTCATAATCACCAATTTATCAGTTATAAAAGTGATTACAAGTCACTACACATATTTTGACATTTAAATCAGACTAAAATCATTTGTGCAAGCTACAGTTTTACTATCAAAAATAGACTGTACATTGTGCAGTGTAGAATGATGATACAATGGAGTCTTTTGATAGTGTTGTAGTTCATAATACATGTATATGCATTGTAAAAACCCAATAAAAGTTAGTTTTTGCCTTGATAGTTGATAGAAAAATGTCTAGGTTACTGTTGTAACCCCCGTTCCCTGATGGAGAGACTCAGTTGCTTTGAGAAAAGGCCAATGAGAATTGGCGAACAGAATTTGCATGTCCCTCCCCTGGACATATGGTTATAAAAGGGGGGAATCGTGCATCTGCTTAATCAGGTTTTGCACTGAGGAGCCGAGAATAATGTATGGCCATTACAGTGGTTGGTAGGGTGTTATGGCAAGAGGGACACAATGTCTCGTTCCCTCCATCAGGGAACGGGGGTTACAACAGTAATCTAGACGTTCCCCTTCTGTCACTCACACAACGTTGTGTCTGTGAATTGACACTAGGGGTCCCTATCCAATAACGCCACGATACTGAACCGTGTTACGTGAACAGCTGATTTGGCCTCCCTCTTCTCTTGAGGGGAGTAACAAACCACGTGAAGTGGCTGGGGCCATCTAACGCTATAATACGTATTGGGAAGGTGTTCTTTTCCGATCCTATTCTTTCAGGGGGAAAAGACCCCGCGGAAACCACATCCTGCCCAGGCTGGATATGTCACATGGGCTTACGAGCCACACTTGGAAGTGGCGCAGTGGTAGGTCCTACCTGGTGAGCGAGGAGCTCTACAAACACAGCGACCAGGGGGAAGAAGGAGCAGTTGTGATGACCGATACCTGTGGAGCGAGCGGAATCAGGAGGGCCATCTTCAGAGGAGGACACACAGCTCGACTGACTTTAGCGGCTCGAAGGGGGTTCTTCGAGGGCCCACAGGGAGCACGGAAAGAACCTGTGAGGGGAACAGGCATTGCCTGGGAGGATTCAGCCTCCGGGCGCCTCTGAAGGGACCTGATGACCAGGTCGTGCTCCCCCAAGGGTTTAGCATCCACTGCATAGTGGTGGGCTGTCATAGTGGCTACAACACCTTCAAGGTGGAGGGGGACAGCCACCCTTCCAACCTCATGTGCAGAAATGAGACTACTGATCCGACTGCGCATTTCTGCGGGTCTTCTGATTGGGAAGAGCACCAGTTGCGAACAGACGCCACTTTAGAGCGTAGAGCAGCCTCGTAGAGGGAGCTCTGGCTTGGTAGATCGTGTCTATGACTGCAGGTGGTAGAATATTTTTAGTTCTTCCGCGACCCATCCATTGGCCAGACATGGAGGTTCCAGAGGTCTGTGTGCAGATACCAGAGGGTGCGATGCAGGGGGCGGCTGGAGTGGCATTTCTTTTCAGAAAGGAAAGCCATGACCACAAAGTTGCCATGGCCAAGTTCTCGCAGTGAGAACAAGAACCATCCACAAATGCTGCCTCGGTGTGATCGTGACCTAGACACACGAGGCAGCGCCTATGACCGTCAACACACAGGCAGAAGGGCATCTTCGTCTTTAAAAAGACGTTCAACCCCAAATGTGTTACTCTTTTAGAGAAATTAAATCTCTTTTAGAAGCGCTGTCGAAGCGCCCAGGGGCGTAGACTGCACTGGTTTGCAGAGAAGAGAAAGCCGCTGGTAACGCGCCGTAAGGTCCAAAAGCTCTGTAGAGGTGAGTGGAACAGTCCTGATACACCAGCTCACTGGACACACAACCGCTCAGCTCCGAAGAAAAAATCTGAATAAACAGATGCACGATTCCCTCCTTTTATACCCGTATGTCCGGGGGAGGGACATGCAAATTCTGTTCGCTAATTCTGATTGGCCTTTTCTCAAAGCTCAGAGGCAACTGAGGCTCTCAAGAGAGACCCCTAGTGCCACTTCACCGACACAACGTCAAGTGAGTGACAGAAGGGGAACAATAGTTTTGGAACAGCTAAAGAGAGTTTCCAAAGGAATCCTTCAAAAGACAGTTTTCAAGCTCTCTCTTGTCTTGTACAGAGTTTCTTAACATGTGACAATCATGGTTCTACAGAAAATGTCTCAAGCTCCCTTAATAGTCTATTTTCTAAGTCTAGCAAATTGATTAAATCGAAGGACAAAGACTCGTTCTGAGTGGGGTTTGGGGGAAGGTTGTTACTTCAGATGAGAGAGTTAAAATCATTATTTTGTTCTGGAAGACAGTTGATTCTCAACAGAGCAGCTTTTATGGACTCTTTTTAGGCCTCTAGCTCATTTACGTCTCATTTACGGTTTTGGTAGACTGTTGGGTGTCATCAGGGCAGAGTCTTTAATTTATGACTCTGAGGAATTTCAGGGGCCTCTCTATGTCTTAGTTTTAATAACTTGGAAGGAAATAACAATGTAAATCATGGATTTTAGTCATTGTACTTAGAAATTCTTCTGCCCATAACATCCTACATAGACAAAACACAAAACATGAAATCACTCCACACAGGACAGAACACAAGTGCCTGGACTCAGCCACCAAGTAAAACCAAACCAACCGAAGTGGCTGAATCCAGACACAAGACTAACAAGACATGAGTGTCAAGGCTGTGCCAAAACAGTCAGGAATAAGGGCAGAACCCTGACAATAAATCATATCATGCAAGTTATAACTACGTTTGTAGGTCAGGGGCGTTTGTAGATCAGTGGTTAGATGGATCGATCAGACGTCTACATTGGTTCACTTTTCTTTGTGCAAAGGACAAAATGGCATGTTTACCTATTTAAATTAATAGCAGATGCTAAAACTACATTGAATTATATTTCTTACTAGGAATATACTTTAACGTCTGTTGTTGTTTATGCTTGAGGACTTGCTGTTGTCATTGCATAATTAATGAGGTACATCTGTGCAGTTTTTGGAGACTGTTTGGGGCTGTTTATAATTAACAATTTAAAGATATTAGGGGTTATAGTTATGTTTTAAGTTCTGTTTAATGTTATGTCATTTTATGTTATGACATATTTCTTTTTTTAGTTACTCTGGGTGAGATTTGTGTTCCTTTTGAATTAGTTGTAATAATGATTTGTGTAACAATGGTGAACATATAGATTTACGGAGCTAATTATTTGGTAATTTATTAATTTATTTGGTAAGTAATTCTGTGTTTTTCGAAGCACTTGTACTGCCATTCTTTGGCAACACCTGCTGGTGAAATCATATGACTTAACATTGTGATGTACGCCTAGAAGCATTAGAAGTTTGAATCAAGTGGTCCGACTTTTTATTAGGTGACCTTAACTACTATGTACTAACATTAAATACATACAAGACTATGTATTTACTGTGTAACTTCATGTTGTTCTGCAAAATGCCTACATTTGCTGCTACTGCTAATATGGGTTGATTTAGGAGTAAGGGTAGGGTTAGGGTTAGTATTAGGGGTAAGAGTTAGTTTTGGAGTAAGGGTTGGGTTAGGGGTAAAGTTAACACGTGTAATTATATGCAATACTTTAAATGCAATTACAATGCAACAACATGTATGCACATAGTAAGTACATTGTATCAAATGAGTACATAGTAGTTAAGGCCACCTGATATAAAGTGGGTCCAAACAAATTGTTTGTTAATATTTCAAAGCTTGATTAAGCGTGTGTGTTAAGTGCCTATAGCTTGTTAAAGTTTGCTGAAGTCTGACCTTTTCATTACTTGAGTGAGACATCAGTTTGATCATTATTTTATATCAAGAATAGAAAAGAAATGATTCAAAGCAGCAAGTAGTCACTCCTTTTCAGTCAATTTCCATGCTAACCTACTATTAATGTATGCGCCAGAAGTGTGCATATTTGTATGTCAGCCGATGTTCCATTGAAGTCCACTAAGTTCACATTTGTTCCCCATTCTGATGGTTTATGTGAACATTAACTGAAGCTCCTTATCAATATTTTATTGATTTTATGCATTGCAGTGCTGCCACACAATTGGCAGATTAGATAATGGTATGAATAAGTAGCTGTAGGTGTACAGGTGTTCCTGATAAAGTGCTCATTGAGTGTGTATCATGATATGCAGTATATCAGTAAATATATACATCCACATTATATTGAACATTAACTACCCTGTTCTGTAGTGGCAAAGGACAAAAAATGTCCTTGTCTCTCACTCTCACTCTCTTTTTCTAACTCTCATTCTCACAGGAGGAGTCATGGATCCGGTACGGACCTACCCATTAGCCCTGCCTGTGCTGGCTGTTCTGGGCCTCATTATCAGTGTATGGAGCCTCAACCCCGATGACCCCAATGTCTGCAGCCACTGGGAGAGGTGAGAGAGGGGCACTATTGTGTTAAACTCTGTTTTACCTTCCATTTATCAATTGGAGGATTTACACTGTGTTCTCCAACAACCCAGAAGGATGTTTTGTTTGACAAAGGACAGCATCATAACTTAACAGGGAAGGACATTTTTTAGCTCAGTTATGTTTAATTCAAGTCAACATTGTCTCACATTTTCTCCTTAAATGCCTTTGGAGAAATATATATAAAAATATAAAAAAATAAATAAATATATATATATATATATATCTGGACATGCAGAAATACATATTTATAAAACATATTGATAGAATACCTTAGATAATTACATTTTCAAGAATATAAAAATAATTACAAGAATTATATGACAAATGTTTGAATTCAAGTCGTTAAAAATGACATTGTTGCAGACTTTGGAGTCTTTGCAAATTTGAACACCATTTGAGACATTGTTAAGAACTCTGAAATTCTAGAAATGACTGGGATCTTTTTCTCAGGAGATAAAACTGGAAACCTATGCAAATATTCTCAGTTTGCTCTGTATTAAATATCATTGTTCTCTAGGAGACACAATTCAGATGTTGAGGATATCTCATTCGTGTTTTTTCTTTCCTACGGGCTGGTAGTGTTCATTAAAATAATTAATTTATATATTTGATGGTATATACTTATTAAGAATTTACAACCGTGTTTAAAAATTTGCCCTATAATTTAAAATGTAAGTATTTCAGCCCTATACTAGACCCCTTAACTGGTATAGAATCTCAGAGATTTATAGGATTTACATTTGTTTGTTGCTGAATTAACTGTATTTGCTTTAAATGGGACAGTTGAAAGGATGTAAAATATTGTGTTGTGAGTGTTGATTTGGTTATACCTGCCTACAGGTATGGGGTTCAGTCACTAAATACCCAGAACAATATTGATTGTTTGTGTGTGTGTGTGTGTGTGTGTGTGTGTTTGTGTGTGTGCATGCGCATGTGTGTGTGGTAGTGTGGGGAGAGAGTAGTAATAATTTTCTAAAATAAAACAGGCAGCAGAAAAGCAGCCAACTGACCAGCACAATCTGTTTTGACTGAACATATTGCCTGAGAAAAATATGATTTGTAAAGGGTGTTTTCAATTATGAAAAATAAGCAGAAATGATTGCCTCTGCAGAGGGGAGGAGTGGGGCTGCTGAGATGAATGAGCTGTAATGCCTCACTGAAAGAAAATATTTTAGACCTTTATTGTCATTCTGCTGGCAACAATGTAATATAGATTTTTCTTTTTTTTTTTTTTAAATAAGACAAGGAAGTGAAATGTCATGCTAGCATCACAATCTTGATTTCACATTATTTAAGACTGTCAAAGTTAACACATTAATGCACAGGATTAAGTAAATTAGATTTTTTAACCCATTTATTAAGTTTTTACAATCATTATAATTCTGTTCTGTGTGATTGTGATCAGAATATTCAGAGCTGATTGAATGGAGCCACAGCAAAACCACATACATACGTTCGAAAGCTACAATCAACTTAAAGTAAGGAATAATTGACTACAGACCGTTTCATTTAAAAAAAAATAATGCACACCGATGTGGTAATACAGTCACGACATGCAGCAGAGTGACAGTTACACCTCTGGTGTGCATTGTTTTAAAATAATTTAACTGCCGGAGTAAATTTTTCTGCTTATACCATGGTTATGCACCTTAAGACAATGTTCAGGGTTTCGTCCCTCAAACACTCTTATGAGAGGAACAGATTAGGGTGAAATACATTGAAACATGAAAAGTTATTTAGGATAATTGGTCAAGTCATGGGGGTGCGGTAGTGTAGTGGGGCAGCGGTAGTGTAGCAGTTAGCGTGCTGCGATGTTGTGTCGCGGTTAGCGTGCTGCGATGTTGTGTCGAAGAAGCGACACTAGGGGTCTCACTTGAGCTCCGAATATGCCTCTGATCTATGAAAAAAGGCCAATGAGAAGTAGGCAGACAGTATTTGCATACCCCGCCCCCGGACATACGGGTATAAAAGCGGGGAAATACGTTGAGTTCAATCAGTTCAATTCCCTGCTCATGGCCAACACCAGTGACGATTATCTGAACCAGTCCTGGGCCTCCCCTAGGTCAACTGTGCGGTGTGTAAACATCGCCACTGGGGAGACAAAGGCGGTTGGGCGTGGTGCTGGCCACCCACCCCCTTTGTGTACCGTTCCGGCCTTCATAGGTGCTTGCTAACAGCACTTGCCCCTACAGTCTGTTAAGGCTAAATGGGGGATCTTTGATCTTTGTGTGTGTGTGTGTGTGTGTGTGTGTGTGTGTGTGTGTGTGTGTGTGTGTGTGTGTGTGTGAGCGTGTGTAAGTGCGGGGTAGACAAGGCAGCATGAGGGATCATTGAAATAAATGTAGGATTATTTAGATATTGTTTGACATTCTTAACCAATTTTGGACTTGCGAGTTTTGAACCGGGCTTTGCACAAACTCCCATTCAAAATGCTCACGCAAAAACACATCTTAACTTGCGTCCGGCATCTAGATTGGTTCACAGCGGTAGACCTGAAGGACGCGTTCTTCCACGTCTCAATTCTGCCGTTCTCTGTCAGCGACACTTGCCTGGAGTTCGGTCCGGCAGACACACATGTGATCCTAAGACCGCGACCGGGCTACGTGCCCAAGGTTTCTACCACACCCTTCAGAGACCAGGTAGTGAACCTGCAAGCTTTGCCCCGGGAGGAGGCAGACCCAGCCCCTTCGTTGCTGTGTCTTTGCGTACCTACTTGCACCGCACGCAGAGCTTTAGATGTTCTGAGCAGCTCTTTGTCTGCTTTTGTGGACAGCGGAAAGGGAACGCTGTCTCCAATCGAAGGCTTTCCCACTGGGTAGTGGACGCCATTTCATTGGCCTATCACACCCAGGCCATGCCCCCCCCACCCCCCCTTGCGGGTCCGAGCACACTCAACAAGGAGCATTGCGTCCTCATGGGCACTGGCCAGGGGCACCTCCCTGGCAGACATATGTAGAGCAGCGGGTTGGGCACACCTAATACCTTTGCGAGTTTTTACAATCTCAGGGTTGAGTCAGTATCGTCCCTGTGGGTCCACAATTCACCGGAGGAATTTGCCGACCCAATCCACTGCGGGGACTCAAATCTACCCTGTACTGGAATAGGTGCTCCACAGGCCGGTACTCCTGCGTGGACTCCTCCTGTGTGTATTTTCCGCGGTACGGTCCCCTACATGCAGTCTCACACAGCTGGTCACCTTTGCACGTGAAATACCTGCCCGCTCCTGTGTGCAGTACACGTACACGGCTCAGCGCATGGCGTGATTTAAATTGGACCCCTAGTGTCGCTTCTTCGACACAACGTCGAAGTGAGTGACAGACGGGAATCTAACCTCCATTCCCTGATGGCTTCTCAGAAAAATCCTGAATGAACTTGACGTATTTCCCCGCTTTTATACCCGTATGTCCGGGGGCGGGGTATTCAGATACTGTCTGCCTACTTCTCATTGGCCTTTTTTCATAGATCAAAGGCATATTCAGTGCTCAAGAGAGACCCCTAGTGTCGCTTCTTTGACACAACGTCGAAGTGAGCGACAGACGGGGAACGGAGGCAACATACGTAACCTAGACGTTCTTTATCATCTCTCATCAGCCTTCACTTCTAAAAAAGTATAAATCTACCTTTGACGCAATGTACATATTAAATGTAAAATTATGCCAGGATTGAACAGTATATTTTTTATGGGAAAAAAAAACCCTGCAAACAGTAAAATAACAGTATATCACTGCATTGTGGGTTATAATGGTGAAATAGCCATAATCATTTGCGCTTGCATAAGTATGTATGCTTTGGCAATGCATTGGGGCTACAAAACCCAAAACAAAACAAACAAACACATACAGAATTAATAGAATTCTTAGTTGTATTTAGTGTTGTTGTTGTGTTATCAATAGTTGTGTTTTGTTTGAAGTCGCCAATATAGTGATTAGTGTCTTGGGCTGGCAACTTGGACCTTCTTTATTATTATATTATGTTCTACCAGACAGTCAATTTGAGTTTAAGTAAAACTCAAAAAACAAATTGTTGCACTGTGCTACTTGGAAGACAATGCCTAAGATCACACTGAATGTCTGATCCCACATTGCAAATGGACAATATGTGGCAATAATGACGCATTACGCATAGAAACAAAACCAGTCACACACCCAGCTCACCCTCCCTCTGAGAGAGCCCTCCGGCCACTGGCACAACCTGTAATGTTGTATTTATGTCTAATATGCAACACAGTGAAGGATATTTCAGCAAAATGATATCAGCAAATTGAGTGATTGATGTTTTAGTTGATCTTACAGCATAACTCAAGTTGTTAAAAAGACACACACAGAAATCAACTCTTTGCAGACAAATGTAACTATGGTGACAATTACAAACATAGTTTTACCTAAAAAAGTGAAAGCTGAACATTAAAATATAAGTAACTTAGACTGCAACAAAAACAACGTCGAAAGTAATTTCCTTATGCTGCAGTGCACGCTGGGAACTTAATTTCAACAACAGTAAATCGTATTTAATTTGACAGCTATATGCTGCTAAATTACAGTTGTATTCTGTAGCTGTTAAAACAGGATCTAGCTGTTAATTTCAGCAACAGCTAGACACCATTCATTTTACAGTAACTTGCTGGCAACCCAGCTGCCAGTTCTTTAATGTTTTTTGATGGGAAAATCTTTTACAGTGTTGAAAAATAATTGCACACCTTAGAAAGTCTGTGAACCAATCAGAATCAAGCATTAGACAGACCTGTGGTATAATCAACTATATTTAATTTAACAAGTAAAACCATAAAATACTTAAAAACGTAAAATTCTGACAAGTATCAATCTATTCATTTGAAGTTACAAACAAATGTATATGGAAAATAAGGGCTGTCAACTGATTACAATATTTAATTACAGTAATCTCATGTTTTATTAAGTGTTAGGCATTCAGATCCTCTTTGAGGAAAAAACTTAATTATGTGTAATTATTTGTCCAGCATTTTGTGGATGACACTTATAGCAGAATATATGCATATCTACATAATGACAATAGACAGATATCAAAATGGCCATTTACTTATCTAACTCGCACAAAGTTTTTTTTTTTTCTTCAAATTGCGTCAAAAAGCTTCCTTCTTCACACTTTATGGTCATACTCAGGGGTTGCATTAACCGAAAATTCTCCATCATTTACAGACTTTTTTAAACATTGACGGATAATTCCAAATGCTTATTTTGACAGATAAAAAAGAAGATTGTTTTAGCCTAGAGCATAAGTTTTGACTTCACTAACTCTTTCACATACACTCCCACTGTGTGTGAGCCCGGTTTATTGCCTGGTATTAAGATGTGCATTTAGAGGCGTCATCAACATTAACACCTGCAATGTGTGTCTCTTTGACAAACTGTTCTGATTTCGAGAACAGCGTCTCTGAATTACTAACTGCATACATTAATCATTACGTTAATGTGTTACGGCATGATTAGTGTTTTATTTCATTATAATAAAGAATAAAGTATGATATCAAAATGAAAGCGCAAAAAAAGCGGCACATTGTTTTTGCTAACTTGAATTTTTAATCACAAACATCTCTAATTTGACATTTAGAGCAAACCTGGCAGTTATTTTTGTCAAGTACCTTCATCAGAGCCTCAGAGATGTGTGTGGTTCTCATCTGTGACATTTTATGTATGTATGTACATTTTCAAATTTTCCATTCAAAGGTTTATTTCCTTTTAAAGCCACACATATAGTATAGTATAAAAATCTTGTTTTAGCGCGGTGGCTGATTGACAGGTAGAACAAAAAAAATCTATAATTTAAGCCTATCCACTGTCATGTATATGCCATTATAATGGATTCTACGCCTCTGAATGTTGTAGACTCTGACAGGTAAAAATAGACCATGACAGAGATTTTACAACTCAGCCTGTCAAAATGATGGATAAAGATTTTTATAGCGCAACCTCTGGTCACACTAGTCAGTGGCAGACCTCAGTGGATGTCTTTGCTTCTCTGAAATAGAATCAGATATCTTTTTGGCAGTTTGTGCGATTTCAAATAGTTTTTTTGAAAAGAGACAAAAATAATTTAAACCATAGTTCATAAAAGTGATCAATACATAATGGATTTAAATATCTCCCTATTATTCCCCTCTCTCAGCTATGCAGTGACTGTTCAAGAGTCCTACGCTCATCCTTTTGATCAGATCTACTACACCAGGTGCACCGACATCCTCAACTGGTTTAAATGCACCAGACACAGGTGAGCATTTGCCCTGACCTCTGATCTACTGTAGTCACGATTCGACTTCATGGCAACAAGCAGCACTCTATCATTAGGCACATAAAAATTAAGGTGTAGGGCGATACCACTTATTTTATTTTCAATCCTATACCAATAATTTAAAGTCCAATGTTGTTGATACCAATACTAATACCAATACTTTTATAAAAAAAAAAATCTTTGATTTCTTGGGATTTAATGGGTAACTAAATCTATAATTTTTTTTTGTCATAATTCAAGTCATTACTGGTTTATTTAAAAACAATTGTGAGCCTAATCAGAAAATTATTAGACTTCTGTTTTGTTTACCCGTACTTCAATATTACTAAAGAAAACCATGGTTATCTATTTTATTTATTTATTAACAAAAATTACCCACAAACTCATTATAAGAAATGTCTTTTGATATGTTTTTATTTTTGTGTGAATTTACTCCAGAAGCTGTTTCTCAGATTTGCTATCATTACCTACAAGACACTGATCCCTCTTGTTTGAACGAGTCTTGTGACGGTGCAAGTGTTTGTGTCTCTCAGCATGCATATAAAGATGAGCGGAAGAAGAAATAGTTCCCATCCTGCACATGTATTTGTCAATATAGCCTAATCCTTTTTATTTAACTTTGAATTTTAGGATTATTGTTTATGTTCATGGTAACCAAATGATAATATCCCTAGTTAAAATTGTTTTTTTAGAATTGATTTTTTTTTGTGTGAGGAGCAAAATTTTTGATACAACACCAATATCGGGTATATTGATACTTTAGGATCATTCCACCCATCCCTTTTAAACATAGAGAGATTACTAATGGTAGCCAGCTGCATGTCATAATGTCCTTGTGTCTCTGTCATGGTGGAGCTCACTTGCCAGGTTATTGATGTTCATACTTTCTCTTGTTTGTCTGTGTGTTTGTATGCATGTTTCTATTTCAGGACCAGCTACAAAACTGCTTATCGGCGTGGAGTCAGGACCATGTACCGGCGCCGTTCACAATGTTGCCCCGGCTACTTTGAAAGTGGAGACTTGTGTGTCCGTGAGTGTCTTTCGCTCGCTTATTTCCTCTTAAATCAGTGCAGTCTAATTTCTCTTTCTTGCAAGTGGTTATGAGCACAATAAAAGCATTCATCTGCTTGAGTGATGTCCTCTTAAGCCTTGAACCTCGGTCCTTCCTTCCTCTGGAGGAATTCATCAAAATCTCAGCCATCTTTGTGGCATTTTTGCAACTGCATATATCTGGCGTAATTTGTTCCTTTCATTATTGTTCCTACTTATATTGAATTTGCTCATTTATTCAGTTTTAACACAGCCAGTTCACCATTAGAACACTGTTAATAGCATTCAGTTATCACTCATTTTTGGAATAAAGAACCATGAATGATTCACTACAAATACATTACCCTAAATTCACCCATTCCAGAGATAATACACTAATAAAGGAAATAACAACATTTACTCGCAGTGGTCTTCATGATAGATTTAGTGATTATTCTCATGAGCAATAAATGTTAAAAACGTTAGCGTTTATACTAGTTCATTGTCTTTTCATACAGCCAAGTCTGTAAATGTGTGTTTTGGTTATTGTGTAGGCCAGACTCATTATTCTCTAATGTGCTTTAATCATGAGTGAGCGAATCGTATCAGTCAGCGCAGACCTTTGGCTTGCAGGGTTCAGAGGGCATTTGACAATATGCTAAAATCTCTACATGAAAGGACCTTGCACAAGACTGTGTCAAGGTGATGAGGTAAATTACGGTCCTACTGAGCTCCAGGGAGGGGATCAAAATCGACACACGTAGCATAACGGCAAATGGGATATGATGCCCTCACAGCTACTCTGCATTATTAAGAAGGGGGCGGGACGGCCTTCCTGATGGATGTCTGTGCAGTACATTTCTAGCTGGATAGTTTTTTCTTCCTCTTGTAGGACTAACTAGTAGAGACAACAATGCCAAATATACACTGCTTTAGGGGTGTGGTATGACCAAAATAGTAAGTCACACGGTATGAGTTGGCCTAATTTTAAATGAAGTTGACAAGATATATCACAATATAGTTATTTTTGCTGTAAATAAAAAAATAAAAATAAATATCTTAATAGCCATGCGGTAATGCCTAAATTTCGATAATCCAGTGAATTTAATTAATTTCAAAATAAAGGAACTTGATCCGATTTGATTATTTTCTCTTTTTATATGGATCGTGATGGATGCAAGCTAAATGATAAGATTATTGATAGCAAATGAACGATAAGTCTGGCGTTAGTACAAAAACTGCTTCAAATTAAGTAACACAATTTAAAAACAAAAGACTTAAAACAGTAAATCTAATATTATAAAGCGAATAATACATTTTGATTGGAATAGCCGGTGTATATTAATATATAAAGTCTATATTAAGGCGACAAGTACCAATGTTCCTAAACACCCATAAACAATTGAGGGCCCTATTTTAAGAGCACTGGTGCTAAGTGCAGCACTATTCCATAAATCATAACTGCAAAGTCAATGGGCATGGCAAGGAAGTTTCGGTATGTTTGTGCAAGCTCGTGCTAAGTTTAGGCGCAAGTGGGTTTGGTGCTAATGGGTTTGGTACTATTTATTTCAGAGGTTCTTCTCCGGTTATTGCAGCATCAGCATTATATTATATAGGCAATTCCCTCAATCACCCACAATAAAAACAAAGGCAGCACATTTATAAGAGGTTAGTTGTGTAAATGGACATTATGCACTGAATTAGAAAACTATACACTTCACTACTTTCATGTGATTTTGAAAATTAAGCGATTTATTGAAACACAAATAAGTAACCAAAAACATCTCTAAATTCAAATTACACTTCAAACTAATTGAAAATATAATGAAAATAATAAAGTGATAAAAAAATAATTCCAAATCCAAACATTTTACCCTCTCCAATTTTTTCCACCCACCCCTTTTGTAGTGACTTATAAATCATGCTATGAAGTGGAAAAATACCAATATTAATTAGATCATAAATACAATTGTAAATATAAACATTATAATAACTGAAAAATAAACCATGACCTAAAGATAGTTTAAAACAAATTTCATAAATTTTCTGTTTCATAAAATGACTACATCAGTGATTTTCATGGACATAATTTTATGTTCCACTACATTTTCTAAAAACTAAACTAAGTTTGGACATAAACTTTATTACCACCTGCTGGTGGAATCTGAATTTGGAGTTTGCGCTAAAATAGTCGTGGTATTGAAAAGTCTTAGCACAATGACCTATTTCTTGGAAAATAGAAAATTGCACTTTGGACCACTTCATTTACATGCAATTAACCCACAGTTTGCACGCATACTCCCACAAATAGTGCAAACTATTGCAAAGGCCCACTTGCGCTTTCCGCTGGCACACAATTTCCTCATAGAATAAGTACTTTCACAAAAATTGGATAAGACTTTGCATGCTTACAAAAATAGAGCCCTAACTCTGCTTTGGTTTTAACTTTTTTATAACAAATTCTTGTCTTGACATGTTTTGGACAGGTCCCGCTCTGTATTTTCAGGGTATCCGCGGGGTCTTGAAAAGTATTAAAAGGTGATAAATCAATTTTGGGAAAATTAAGACCCTTAAAAAGTATTAAAAAGTCTAATCACGGCTTTATAAAGTCTTAAATTTTGAAAGTATTTTTTCTGAATTAGCTGTCCAACAGTTTGAGTCCCAAAAACATCGTAAAAGTGTGTGAATTTAGTCATTTTATTAAAAAAACGAACAGGTACATAAAAAACTAGGCTATTGTGGGTGTGTTCGTAAATTGCCTCTGAGAGCACCAGAGCGGGCAGGCGGGCGGAAGTTCAAAAGCACCATGTACGCTCTGGCGTTCCCAGTGCGTATTACAATGCACCGAAATGTTTTAAGAGAAGGTTGGTGAACTCATGAACAGAATGGGGAAGTGCAAATTTGCAGCGTCCTGGATGGAAATGCTGGACTTCAAAGAGTGGCTGCAGCCAGTCGAGGGGAATGTCAGGGAGGCATATTGTACATTATGCAAGAAAATAATAAGTATTGTGTCAATGGGCATTAACTCGTTAAAGTCCCACATGTGTTGTGCTAGCCACAAAGCCGCTGCTAGCCGCCGAGAGCGGCAGCTCTCCATTGCTAGCTTCTGTGGTAATCGCGTTGCACCACCACAACCTAGTGCCAACGTCGTTACACCACCGGCAGTCGCACCTGAAGCTACAGCTACGACCCGGGCTGTCTCTGCTTCCTCATCTTCTGCAGCCGACATCAGAGTGGCTCTGGGCGGCACAGCAACACTAGCGTGCTGAGGTGTTGTGGTGTCTCCACACAGCGGAGAAACACCATTCACTGAACTCAAGCGGCAGAGGGAAATCTGGGACATTAATGGCACAACTGATCACGAAGTCCAACATCCTCAGAAGGCGTAGTAAAGAAAAGCGGAACGAATTGGTCCAAACTGAGAAGCTGCTGGGAACAAAATCAGAAGAACTGAGGCACATGTCAGCATGATTGTTGTTGAGGGTGGAGCAAAGTTTTATCTTGTTTTTTAATAAACTTTGCTTTGATTTACTATCCCAGCCTATTTGATTTTTTTTTGTATCAGAGTGGTCTATAGTCTTTATCACAAACTAAAACTGTTAAGTTAAAAGTATCACTGATGTAAATAGTTACAGCTTGAAGTGGCGGTGAGGTATTAAAAAATATTGAGAAGTTCTTGAAAAAGTCTTGAAAAGGTATTAAAATTAACTTCAAGATTCCTGCATATACCCTGATTTTCTCATTACCCAATGTTTCTTCATCACTCTCTCATGTAAATAACATAAAGCTGACCCACTGAAACCTATGCGTATACTGTATATCTACAGCTGTATAAAAGGTATAGCAAATTCTACCGTTGAGACATTACTACCATTGAGTGGGACATTCTGTCACATAGACCATATGAAATTTATGCCTGGTCTACTGCACTATCATGTTTTAATGCTGTACATGTGTAAGGTTATGATAAAAAGAGAAGCAAATGTATTCTGTCCTATCTCTATGTCCACTCTTAAAGCATCCTGATGTTAATAAGCATTAGATCATGTAATTCATCAGCCAGTGCATTTTTAATTAGACCACCATGAGAATTCAAGAAATTTACTGCCTACATTAAGTCCTGATATGGACCGCTGTGATATCTAGCTCTGGGAGGAATCATAAAACTTTTCTTCAGTTTAATATTCTGAAGAAAAAAGTATAGGTGAAGCCAAAGACAGTGTACTTGCCTAAAATGCTGATTATAAACGTGCAATTCACACTAATTCATAATTGATTTTCATTGTAATTTTTCTCTGTCAAAGAGAATTTTGCACATTATCATGAAACAAGGCTTGAGACTCAGCAGTTGTTTTGCCGTTGTCATGTCACGGGGACCAAACTGATTTTGTCAGTCTTTGTAGTTTAATTTAAAAGCATAGTCATTTCCATATGCCATAGAAAACACTTTTTGATCCAAGGACTTTGTACCGCACAGCCAGCTCCCAGGATGACAGGTATTGAACTCTTTGATGTTTCAGGCTATTACTTATATACTAGTACAACTGATATAATGACACACAAACTTAGTGATTCTGTTTTTAGCTGTGGATAATTATACATATTTAAGCTGAAAATGACATAACATTGTTGATTTCCTAAACAGACTGACAGTTTCTTGGTACCCCTTCACTGAAATTTTGATTACTGAACAATAAAAGGCTAATAATAGAAAGAGACATTAAGTATAACCCTCCTCTTAAATCAACAGGTTGTGCACCATATGTTCTCTCGTCATAAAAAGAAGGACATTTCTGCAATGACCTTTAGTAACCGGTATTTTTTTTAAGGTTGAATGAGAGTGATCATGGTCTGTTGAAGATAACGATGATCTTGTGTTTTTGTCGTTACTGAGTGGGATCGGGGCCAGCTCTCTTGGTAGCCTGAAGGCACCGTTAACAGCCGTGGGATTAGGGACAGCTGGGATGATGATCAGTTTTGACATTGTCTGGTGGTCTGGTGAGTGGAAGAAGGGAATGCCAGTAATTAATAATGTTCTCATTACCACACAATAGCTGCAACAATTTAATGTTAACAGACAGTTGTTGCTGTAATCTGTGGAGAAGACAATAATATTTTTTTCCCTCAGTGACCTCAGACAGCATGTTGTTTATGGCTTCTGCACTGTTGTCCAGTTTAAAGCCAAGTGCACACTAACAACTTGTAGGTCAGCACCCTGCACCTCACAGTCCTGTTTTTAGTCATGCTGGTGTGAACACTACAGGAATGTAGCATATCAACTACAAGACCATTCGTCCCCGACTAAGGCCATGTGTACACTTGTATTAAGATGTGTTTTGGTTGATCCAATCACAAATGTACAAGCGAGACACATCACTTTTAGACCTGGTTATCTGGTACCTGGCATACATCAGAGCGCAACAGGCTGATTCCGGAAGTAAGGCTAATTGATTATCAACGATAACTTATAAACCGATCATGAGCTCCAAAGGTTGTTCATAGATGATATGCTTCTAATATAAAATATGCTTCTGTTAAAGCCATTTGAATGCGTTATTTCAGCTCCACTGTTTAAAAATCATATTTGATAGCAGAATTCATGGTATACAATTATATAACCCATGGTACAGCAGAGAAAAATCCACTAAATCAGAGAACCTCGGCCATCGAAACCCACGAAACATACCTTGGAGCAACCGCCCACTCCTATGACGCATTGTGAATGACATATTCGAGTTGGTCTCCCTTTACCCTTAAACTACCTATATTTTTGTACATATCTAAATAATTGGCAATGAAGGTAAAATATATTGTTTATATACTTATAATTAACAACCTAAAATCAATAGTTTTATATATATTCCCATAATTTTTTTATTCAATGACATAATTCACAATGCATTATGGGATTGTAGTCCATGCCCTCAGAAAAGATGGTACACAGCCTTGCACCTTTGTCTTTATTTTAGATTTTCAATTTTTTTTGCCTCAAAACAAATTTTGTGATGTTGTGATATATGATGTTGGTTTGGTTCAAAAACTCTTTTCTGAAGGGTTTTATAAAAGGAAGGATTTTTATAAAAGTCTATGGAAGAAATGAATGGGAACCCAGGTGGCTGAAAAAGTGGGCAGGCACTGTTGCACTCTATTATTACATCTGTGTTTTACTGAATGATAAGAAAACACAAAAAAAATAAAAGATGTGAAAAAAGTGCTAAAAAGAGCTGCAAAGTTTCTCTTAATTATAACATTATGCTTAGAGCAGAATTCTGAGTTGTGCTTCTAATGTGTGTGCTGCTCATTTCTGTGTCCCTATTGTACATATTCATGCATCCACTTTTTAAAATTTTCTGATCGTACGCTTATATCCCTTTAAATTGGCACAGAACTGGCAAAAAACTGTCCGTTACAGTTGCCTTTAGCGGCATCCCGTTTCAAAAGGATTGTCCAAAATATGTATTAAAATTAAGATAATGAAATTCATTCTCAAACTCATGCAGTTTATTCTTGATAATATGTCATCAAATATGATGAATATAACGTTCATCAAATAAGAACGGCTCTTGCCTGATTTTACGCATATTGGCACCATTTGCACAGGAAAAAATTATAATAACAGCTGATAATAGTAAGTAGGGAGATGTGGAGGTTTTATTTTATAATTTTTTTTCTTCTGCTACCAATACCTTGCTATCCTTTTTCAACAAACATGAAAGAACGGCTCGCTCCTGATTTTACACGTATTTGCGCTAATTTGCCAATGAAAAAAATTATAAAAACAGATGAAAATAATAAAGACAGTGAGTATGAAGATGTGAATGATGTTTCATTTTATCTTATAAAATGTTTTGGTCTCCTTCTACCCAAACCTTGCTCTCCTCTTTCAAGAAACATGAAAGAACAGCTTGCGGCCATTTTGCTATTTGCAGACTGAAACATTTAAGAAAAGCAACTGAAAATAACAAAAACAGGGAGATAAATAGTGAAAATAGGGAGATGTGGGTGGTTTCATTTTATTTTCTAATACATTTTTGTCTTCTGCTTCCTAATACCTTGCCCTCCTCTTGCATTCTCTCTATATTTCATTGGCTGTGGCTCATTGTCCGTCTTTGGGACAATGTGCACACGTCTAGATAAGACGTCTAGAAATCAAGCTGTTTTGAAAACTGCCATAGCGTCTGGGACTAGTCTTGGCATGACACAGGAGTGCACACATAACAAGACCGTTCATCGTGAAATCCAAGACTTTTCGTAGCAGACCAGTCGCCGACTCAGAACATCAAAGGAGACTAACTTGATTCATGTAGTGTTCACTAGGCTTAAGGGATTGAGAACCTATTTACATTTACTCAACTGATTTTGCCAGGATGTGGCAGTACATAGAACTCTATGTATGTTTAACTAAACAAAACAGGATAAACGGATAGTTAAATCACTGACTGTGAAATCTGATTTGGATGAGCCATGTTCAAAGCCACTGTAAAAATGTCTCTTATACCCACACCTGATTACACAGCAATTTATTTCTATATTAATAGAAGTATTAGTATTTTAGTAGATTTGATTCCTTTTGTAGACTAATTAAACAAAAAATAATCGCATGACATGGTCTTGGAATATGTATCTATGCGAACGATCGTACAGCTGTAGGTTAATTTGCACCAGCTCGCTAATAATCGAGAGATGTGAACTGACATTACAGACCAGACTCAAATCTTTGTCACATGCATGAGCACAATGGCTGCTGTTATTTTTTTTTTAAAATTGCAGTTGAAGTTAAATATTTCTTTATCTGGATTTGTTTGCTGACTATTTTATTTCAGTGGATAATTTTATAATTTGTCATGTGACCAGTTAGCAAGAAGTCTTGTAATGTGTGTGTGTGATGGTGTGGTCATCTTAGATTGTGGTGTGTGTGTTTTCAGGTTGTCTTTTTTGCTGTCTCTGCTTTGTGAATAATCCCACTTCTCTCACTGGCAGGATTAAGATCTTTGTAGAACTAGCTGTGTTAACCGCACAGTGGCAAGTGGAGGTATTTTCAAGGCCATTTTCATTACAAATTTGTTGATTTTTGCTTTTCTCCTCAATGTCAACCCCTCAGGTTTATCTTCTCATATGTGCCTTTTATGAAATTTTAATCTAGTCAAATCAGTCCCTTGTGTATTAGCCATTGTAAGGGGGGTTAAAGGGAAAGGTGGAGGCGAGAACTGTCATAATATTTATCCTTTATCCCTCGCGCACCCCATCAGACTGATTGGGGACTGGGCATGCGTCGTTCCAGCCCGGCCCCACCCTCCTCTGCACTACACTCTTCCTGGCGTACACCCCCCGTGCCATGCGCCCCATCTGCTGCCTGGTTATACCCACCTTCCTCGACCTGGGAGGAGACAGGAGGGGAATAAACAAAAACAAAAAAAGAAAATAGGTGTTGGAAAGGCCAACATGGAGCAACAGAAAGAGAGAGATAGAGGCGAGAGAGAAGCAGCTCACTCACAGGTTCTCTGATGCACTGTCACGTGGTCCCCAATCACTCTTTCACACTCTCAGGCGGATGACAGATGCTCCTCCCCCGGCGGACTGGAGTCACACCTCCGACCTCCACCGGACAGAACACACCTTTCTGGCAGCACGTGGGGACACTCCTCCACCCCTGGCAGCGACTCCATCAATCCAGGCGGTCGGGGAGTCCCGTCCCTCCTCTTCTCGTGGACAGCGGTTGGGCTACTCCATCCCCTGGCAGATGGCAGCGGCACTCCCCTAGGTGGACGGCAGTGTCGAGGACTGTATGACGTAATCCCTCCTCCCTCCCGGGTTTGGGTAAGGGGTTAATGGAAAGGAGGAGGTGAGAACCAGCTTAACAATATAAATAATATTTAATTAAATAAAAAGACACATACAGGGCAGCTGCCCGTAATTCTCTCTCGAACTGTCATTACCGCCCCTTATCCCTCACTTGCGCCATCAGGCTGATTGGGGACCAGGCGTGTGTCGTTCCAGCCTGGCCCTGCCCTCCTCCGCTCTACAGCCATATTCTAATGTCATCATTCTTGAATAGCTGTCACGAACCCCGCTCCTCTGCCCCATCCCCGCTTCGTCGCACACAAACTCACTCCCTCGACCTCACTCCCTCGCTCCGCCCCCTCGTGCTTTTCACGCTCTTTTTGCTCGCTCGAGCCCTCACGCCCACTTTGCTCCTACTCGCTCACATGCTCGTAGGCAATCTCCCTTCCTCGAGTTTCTCACGCGCTTCCAATCCCCCAGAACATTATGACCACCTGCACTCACGTCATCTGCACTCCTGCACATTAGTTTCACCTGCACTCGTCTCATCACCTGTTCATTATTTACACCTGCACTCGTCACTATATATATATCACTACCCTTTCGTCTCACTCCCGGTTGGTTATTGTGTTTAGTTTCCCGTATCTTTGCCCCCCGCTAGTCTCGTCTAGTTCTGACCTCCTCTTGTTTACTCCTTAGCTTGCCAGCTCCCCTTGTTCCCCTGTCTTTGATCCCGCTAGTCCCGTCTAGTTCTTCGCCCTAATTATTAACTGTTTTCCCGGCTTCGACCTCCCGCTCTCGTTTACCACTCTCTCCCGGATTTGCCCCTTACGATACTTTGATTCCCTGGCTTTTGACCCTACGCTTCCCTCGACAACTCTTCACTGGATTTGCCCTTTGTACTTTTGCCTGCACTGCTTTCTATTAATAAAGCAGTTTCATCCGACATTGTGACTGTCTCATCTTGTGTGTGTGTGTGTGTGCGGGTTACAAAATAACCAACCTCACCGTTGACAGTCACAATGCCTCAGCTAAGGATTCAGCGCAGCTCACTAGAGCGAGAAGCACGTCACATTCGGTGCGAGGAGCTACAGTGTGGAGAGATGACCACGCGCTCACGGCCCAGGGGCAGCAGGTATCGCTTATTTCTGATTTGGTTCACCCTATTTCACCTGTGTCTGCCCCTGAGCCCGTTTATGCCTCCAGTGCATTTCTGGCGCCGTGCACTCTCCACCCCTGGAGAGGTTTTATGGCTCTTCGGACGCTGACCAAGGGTTTTTATGCGAGGCAGCGGCTGTGTAACTCATAACCCCGCCCTCGACATTATGGAGCCAGCGGCCCGACTCGTGGGGTTGCGTCAGGGGAGTCAACCCTTGGAGGTTTATGTTGTGGATTTTTGTGCCCTGGACAACCAGGTGAATTTTAATGAGGTGGCTCTGAAAACCATTTTTCAATTTGGACTGAATGAGCCAACCTCATCATTCATGCCTGGTGGTCGCTGCTCTCTCAACCTGGCTCAGTTTATTGACCTCGCCCTACTGTACGCTGGTTCCTTGTTTACTGTGGGGGAGGCAGACACTGAGCCAGCGCCCATGCCCGCCACGGCCAACGAGCCAGCGTCCATGCCCGCCACGGCCAACGAGCCAGCGCCCATGCCCGCCACGGCCGGCGAGCCAGCGCCCATGTCTGCCACGGTCAGCGAGCCAGCGCCTGTTGCCTCGACCGCCCCAGAGCCAGCGCCTGTAGCCTCGACCGTCCCCATGGCCACGTCCCCTGTTGGCCGAAGACGTAAGAGAAGGAAGAGGGCCCCTTCTCCCCAGTCTCGTCTTGTGCTCAAGACCTCAGAGGTTCCCTCAGAGTCTTCCACGGCTCTGCCGGGTTCTGCTCCGCCCCCAGAGTCTTCCACGGCTCTGCCGGGTTCTGATCCGCCCCAGAGTCTTCCATGGCTCTGCCGGGTTCTGCTCCACCCCCAGAGTCTTCCACGGCTCTGCCAGCCTCTGCTCCGCCCCCAGAGTCTTCCATGGCTCTGTCAGCCTCTGCTCGCCCCTCAGAGCCCTCGCGGCCTCCGCCTCATGAGCCTCCCAAGGCTCCTCCTCTCGAGCCTCTGAAGGTAATATGTTGGTGAGTTTTCTACTGTGTTCAGGTCAATTACAGGACATTTTCTTCTTTTATGTGACCAATCATTTAACCTTGATGGGCTTACTATCAATCTCAAACTGTATTAGTGGGTTTAAAAGGACAACACAAATAGTTTCCTTAAAAAAATAAAATGGCAGTGAAAGTTGATGTATTTTTTTCAGTGTTATAATGGCTACTTTCTCCTATCTGCTGATATATATATATATATATATATATTATCTATATTATAGGTAAGTGTAAGTAAGTTGTTGACTTCCCCTGAAAACTGTAAACAGAGGGTCTCTGTGGCCCTTTCAAACAGTTCTCTGTTTGTTTGAGCATCCCGGGCAACCCGACACAGCAACATTGGTTCAACCAGTGACATGAGTTTGGGGCGCAACTATGTATGTTAAGACCAACGGAAGACATCATAACATTACCATTGTTTTTGAAGGGAAGCATGGATTGTGCCTTTAAAATTAAGGCATAGTGTAACAAAGTTTGTAATGTGGTTGCAAGGAGGAAGTGGGAGATGGTGAATCCAACTCAAACGGTATTTATTTTATAACAAAAAACTGGCATTTCAGCACTTCACTCAATAATCACGCTTTTCAGCGCACACAGCTTAACACATTCTCTGTGTGTGTGGTAGCTCTCTCTCTCTGCCTCACTGGCTTCTGGCTCGCTCTTAAATCCGTCTCCAACTCACTGCAGTGACAAACAGCTGTTAGAGACAATCATTGACAGGTGATGATCTTTACTGTTCCCATCTTCCGATCTTGCTCTCCATTCACAAATCGGCGCTCAACCATGCCCCCACTACCCCACAGAGATCTTGCACATACTAAAATGAAATAGCTCTTCTTTGCACAAGAAAGGCTTACAGGACGTGGAGCCAAAGCAGTTTACACCATCTGGTCAGAAGAGTCTCAAATAGTTAATGATGAAGTATTAATGATGCTATGTGCATGCTGCAGCTTTTACTGACGAATTAGGTGCTCTAATAAAGTCCCATACACCAATATGAAGTAGATTTCACATCTCTGTTTTAATAATGTATTAGATGTTGAGATCTTGCATTTGCCTGCATTTGATTACAAATCTTTTTAAAGGGATATTAGCCCAAAAACTTACTTCCGTGGAGCACAAAATGAAAAGTTAGGCAAATTGACAGCCTCATTTACCATTCACTTACATTGCATCTTTTTTTTTTCCATACAATGAAAGTTAATGGTGTCTGAGGCTGTCATTCTGCCTAACATCTCCTTTTTTATTTCACTGAAGAAAGAAAGTCATATGGGGAAAATGTAGGGTGAGTAACTGATAAAAGAATTGTAATATTTGTGTGAACTGTCCCATTGGTTTTTCAATGATTGATTGACTGATTGTCAAAATGTATGTTTAAATCTTTAGTCAGAAGAATGTTCAGTGCAATAATGTATGACAATTACAATTAGCTCTATTGTTACATGGTATGATAACACCACTGTGTAATGAGTTAGATTAGCCTTTTATCAAAATGAAAGACTTAATTTTTCACCAGAGCCTGCAGACATAGACTTTTTTGTGTGTAGGAGGAGGAAGATTCATTTAATTTTAATTAAAATGCAAGACCTATTTTCTCAAGTATTATAGACACGTACATTCAGCTCTCCGGAGAAGGCATGCTTTATCCTTTCACCTACATTACATAAATTAATTTTAATTTCATGAAAAGATGTGACAAATTAGCATTTCTTCTCTGCTGTCTGATCAGAAATTGCTGATTGTAATAAAAATCATTCATTTCATCACCAGAGTTTTTTTTTTTTTTAACCTCGCCTTTGCGTTGTATAGCTTCATTGATTTCAAGAAGTCAAATTCATGTCTTTGTCCGCAATTTTTTTTAAATTTTTCTTAAGCTAGAGGAGAACTGGTACACTTGGATATCAGGTCCTCAGTACTGTGTAAATCCATACTGCATTATTTGCCAGTGGCAGATTTAGCTTTTTCTGTGTGTGGAACATTTTTGCAGTAAGCACTGTCCTCTGGGTACATGGGATTCTCCATCTCCCCATCCCATTTCTGTGCTCAATAGTGTGGGCCAAGCCGAAGGTGCAATGAGTGATAATCTATAGGCTGGCCAGGAATGAGGGCAAGTCCTGCTTCATCTGTTACCTACTGCAGCCAGCTTTAGTGTGTCCCAGCATCAAGACATACACATTAATTCACTCATATGAGCACGATTCATTCTCTCAAACAGTGTCATTTATATTCCTTTTTAAAGATTCAACTGAAATATTTAATGTGCAATGTCCGCATACAACATTTATTTGGACCACAATATTTGTTTTATGTAATGGCTTAAAAAGCTTTCAAAATCAGGTTTTCAAAAAACAATTTCGGCAAAGAACCCCTTGGTGAGCAGGGAGCCCATGTCAAATATTGTATACAACTGAATGTTGCATTTTAAATGTTGACTATTATATCATGCATATAAAAGAGTACCATATGAATGTTTGTGTGTGATTATTGCATTCAAATCCATTTAAATAATCATTAAAGATGTACAGAGTCAGACATTTGCTCATTACATTTTATTTTACTCAATATAATTTAATGTTGGAGAGACAATGAATGATTTAGCTGATCTTTAGTTAATATTGAATTTTGTTTGTTGCATACTTACATTTTTTTATTTAGATTAAACAATAAGTGGTGCCCCCCTTGCAGTACTGCTGTGGAACTCCTGTTGAAGACTTATTTTCAAAGCATAAAAACATTCTTTTTTTTTAATGTTATTTATAAAGACACCTTTAATCAAAAAACTAAGCTGCAATCCTTCTTCTTAGTGTAAATATGCATAGAAATATTGCAAAACAATTTTTTGGTAAAAACAGATTATCATAAGCATACAGCTTACTACTTTGGCAAAATAACACACTGTTCCCAAGGTGTTGACATTTAAGATTTGTGTCATACTTTGGACTCCTGTGAACGTGACAGAACTTGAAATATTGTTTCTTACTGAGTGTCTCTTTTGTGATTTAGAGCCCCACATAGAAGGACAATAGGCAACAGAGAAACCCCAGTAAATGTATATATCTTAGCTCTCTTTGAATTGATTTATTCAGATTAACAGTGCACTGGTACATAACACTTTATGGGAAGCTGAATTATTCATTAAAAAACTTTGAGTTTGCATATCAGTGAGGTTAGCGATGACTTTGCTCACTGTTACTCAAGAGAATCATTATATGAGCATTAACTGCTAAGATACTGGACAAGATAAATGCTGGTTATCATGTTGTGTTTCTTTCCCAAAAAATGGATGACCAGCCATATTAATTCTGCAGTGGTGATAGAACCAACCTTCACATATTTCATGGTCAAAGATAAGGGCATAGCACCTGAAACATATTTTTGCTACCTTCACGCTGAAATCCCTTAAAGTACAAACTCTCTTCCGCCCATACTTTGAGAGTCACTGCTGATTCCAATCAAAGTGGATTGTTCCAGAAGCTTTGGGGACAGACTGTTTCCTTACTCCGATAAGAGCCTGTCGCTTTGAGTCCTGCTGTTCCAGGTGACCTTCACTACCTCAAGCATTATTCTTGCTATGCGCCTATGTATTTTGCCTTTAATTAATCTTTTCCACCAATATACTGTCCACCAGAAAAACTGGGAAAAACCCTCAAAGTAGATCATTTTATAACTTGACCAAATCCAAATATCTGACTGAATGCAAGGGCCCAGGCAGAAATACTAATGCTACTATAGACTATCAATTGGTTGCCGTGTTGTTTAATAGGAATAAACAACTTTCAATACAATGTCACACTTTGTAAACAGCATGAAGCCTGGCTGGTGTCATGCTTGAGCATTGTGTCAAAGAGTAGGCTGATTATATTTCGAGGGATTTACAGCGTGTTTCCTTATGGCTCTGGCTGCTTAAGTCGGCTCGTTTTGCACAGAACATTGTTCTAAAGACTCACTCTCTTTGGAAATTGTTTAGTGTTCAGTGTGTGATCAGAGTGAGCATTTTAAAGGTACATACAGCTCTGGTGAGAATGCACAGGTTACAGCCATCTTTGGAAAATGATCAGTCTGTTATCATCCTTCATATCATCAGATCAGCTGAGATTTGGGGGCGGCTACATTAAGGCTTGCGGGAAGCTCAACACAGCACTTAAAAAAAATGTATGTCTCTTCAACTAAAACATGTTTAGTGACTTGTTATACCTTAAATTTCTAGTTTTAAATACGCAAAAAAATGTTTTGCCTATTTTTGAGATTTTAAATTTTAAAGCAAAGTTCCGTCAAATTTAATTGTATAATTTTTAACAAAATTATATTCATAAAACTTCAAATGTGTAGTTTTTAAATGGAAGATTACTCAATTAAATTTGATGGAAATGTTGTTATTAAATTAAATGCATAAATCTTAAAATTATTTATTGATTGTGTGTCATCATTTACTCACCCTTATTTTGTTGCAAACTCATGACTTTCTCTCTTCCATGAAACTCAAAAGGAGACGTTGAATATATGTTAGTCTTAGTTACGATTCACTTTCATTACATGTTTTATCCATACACCTTATTTTGTGTTTCATAGAAAAATGAAAGTTATATGGGTTTGGAACACCATTAGGGTGAGCAAATAATAACAACATTTTCATTTTGGATGAACTATTCCTATAATAAAACTTCTTTAAATAATCAAATTTACTGTAAGTTGTGATGTTAATACTATCACGTGGGCTCATATAAAAATACTTATTTGTACTTTTGCATCTAGCCTCCTTAAACAGATTTATTCAAGTTATGCTGTATGTGTGCTTCTTGGGAATCAAACAGTTGACCTTGACATTGCTAGTGCGATGCTCTACCTAGTCAGGTTTAAGAGACTCAACTTTCATTTGGTTATAGTTTAGAGTGAGTGAGCAATGATTCTATAACATTCATTTCCTCTTGCACATGCTCATTAGATTCAAAATATTCACTGTTGTTTGGAAAATATAAATTCTTGTGCTGGATTTAAGAGGTTGACTCAGTAATTATAATGAACGGAATATAACCTTATTAGTTTAGTGGCCAAAAATACATATTGTTTGATTAAATTCCTTTTGGAGTCGAAAGGACACCTTTAGGAGTTTAAACAGTAATTTTTGCAGAGAACAGTCATATGCATGATGGATCCAACCTCTTATTTGTGTCTGCTAATGATGACACCATATCTCAAACATCTTTCATTCTCTGCAAAATGTTTTAATAGAATATTTTGGCAATATCAGTTATTTTTAAATCTCATTCCTCTTGTACTTTTTCTTCCTATTGTTTCCCCCCTCTCTCTTTCTCTTGCTCTCTCTCTCTCTCTCTCTCTCTCTCTCTCTCTCTCTCTCTCTCTCTCTCTCTCACTTTGATAGCTCACTGTTCTGAGGAGTGTGCCCACGGTCGCTGTGTATCTCCTGATACATGCCAGTGTGAGCCAGGCTGGGGAGGACTGGACTGCTCTAGTGGTAAGTTCACTCTCTCATTAACTCTGAGAGCACAGTTCACTTCATTAAGGCCCTCTCACTCTCACATAGTTAATGGCTGCACCAGTCCCCAGATGCCACTGTAAAACTACCATGTTTCTTTCTTTCTTCCCCTTCTTCCACTGCATTAATGAGCAGTCACACTAGGCTTAGATCACGCAATTTTTTTTCAGACAACGCAACAGACCAAGATATAATATCACGCAGGAGAGCTTCTGGTTTTAGTAAATAATAAATCTCAAATAGCAAATATTATATTTAAAATCTTAAATAAATTGTCTACTCATTTTGCTGCAACAATAAAATATGCAGCTTTGAAATAATGTATGTATTCTTTGTATCACCACACTTAAACATTCATCTGCAGCGGAACACCATATTTCTTCGTATGAGCTTGTGTTTCTAGACTCTCATGTTGGGATGTGTTTGAACGGCAGTGAATGGTGTGTGAAGTATAGTGCTACTGGGGCTTAAGGTTTACAAACTGTTATTATATATAGTTATAACATAGCTATAACAATGTAATTACCATATGTAATAACTAGAGAACCTGAAAGTCATGGAGGACAAAGGAGATGTTTAATCATGCAGTTGCATTAAATGGTAAAGCTTTCTGGTAAAGCTCTAAGAAGCAAACATACATTCGAAATACAAAGTGAGCCAGAGTGATGAGTGATGGATGGACAAATATAAGGAAGAATGAATTGATGGATGAGTGGATGGCTGGAAGGATAGGTTTATGGATGGATGAATGGATGGATTGGGATAGATGGAGGCAGGATTCGATGGGTGGGTGGTAAGAAGGAAGGATAGATAGAAGGATTGATGGATAAGACAAAGCTGCCCAGCTCTATTTTGTGACTAAAAGAAGTCATAGGGGTTTTGAACAACAAGAGGTTGAGCAAATGATTACATAATTGGTATTGTTTGGGTGGACTGTGACTTTAAAATTAATTGGTTAACAGGGCTTTACCACTATGGCTAAAACATCAGGCAACAAAATGGAAAACAATCGATATTTACTCTCTAATCAACCAAATGCTGATAGTTTTAGAAACTGAAGAAAGAAAAAGAGACTGAGAGGTTAAGAAAAAATTGATATTAACTTGTTTGTTATTTATGTGCTAAGAGGAACATGATGGCAGGGAACAACAATATACTTCAAGGATAGCAGGACAGCCAACTTCATGACCTTGGCCTTCCCTGCTCATAAAGGTGTATAAATGTGAGCACACTTGACAATTAGTATGCATATACTGTAAGCCTTAGTGCTTTCTGTGCAACATTAGTCACTGATGTACAGCCTTTGTCAATGTACATGACATAGACATGCTGCTTTTCTGACTCAAGACATATGTTTTGACCCAGTTTGTTAATAAATCTACTGCCTTATCAGAGTGGCTTGGTTGTGGCTCACTTACTGCTACATATTTACCAGTGAATGATGGTTGCAAAAGGGTCTATATGGATCTATGGGCATTTTCATTAACAAAGGAGCCATTTCATGATTACCAACAGTCTGTAAATCACCAGCTTGGTTTCTGAGGCACTGGCCACAGTGGAGGAGGTGCAGCCATGGATGCTGCTAATGATCCAGACTGATTTTCTACAGCACATTGTATTTGCAGACCATAACAAGGTTCCTCAGAGGAGGACAGAGGAAAGGAACCCACCTCTGAGACTCAAGACCCCCCTGGGGTTTTTTAACTGAAGATGTGCATTCTTTTGAGCAGGTGCTGTTCCATACTAATCCACCTTATTAAAGGAGACCTGGTGATTGAGACAGAAGCATTATTCATAACATTTATATTTCCATACTGGGCGTTAGGCCAGGCTTTTTTCATTTATGAGCTTTCATCTGTAGAAATGAGAAATGGGAGCCAATTTTTAAATTAAATCTGACCTCTTTTTTCACCCATACATAAATGGTGTATCATTTTTTTGCCATTCACTGTAAATTCCTCTCTTTCTCCCTCGCTCTCTTATGGATAAGTAGTGGGAAGCTCTATCGGCCCAAGGGTGGACATTGTCAACACATTGAGGATCCACCAAGCTAACAGAGACAAATAGTCATAGATTGTTAATCACAATCAGGGCTTTGGGTCACAGACTGATATGTTTGCTGTTGGAGTCAATGAGGAGATATGAGAGTGAGCTAAATCTGAGTATTATGTGTTTACTGAATGAATGAAGTATATTGGCTAATACTAAGCAATGGGGATGATATGGCTATGAAAAGCAGAGCTGCCTTTGGGTGGCTGAAGAGCTTCAGAGTTGAAGTGACAGGCTTTGTGCTGACGCTCTGGAGCAGCATCAAAGAGGCTGGCCAGAGTTACTGGAGCAGCACCCACCAGGAGCCTGCTATTTGGGTCAGAAATGAAAACTGAAAGGTGGAGCTTATCGCCGGGATGAGGGGATCAAACTGAACTGAAATGAAAGAATCAGAAAGAGAGCCTTGTGAGGGGTGAATAGAAAGGGCCTGTCATTTCACTCCTGCTGAGGTCAATCTACAATTGCCTAAAGACAGTGTAGCCGTCACATGTATCGAATAGCAAAGATGAGATCTAATCTTGGAGTGTCCAGAAAGCTCCAGGTGTTAAAAGTCACCACAAGATCTTCACCGACATGAAAGCTTTTACACTAATCTGAATTACACTTTTACAGTGAAGCACTGTGCCTTTATCAGTCATTCACACATACACTCTATTTAGGATTTCTGTCTCAAATTTTTTCTGCTGCTTTGGCAACTGGATTTCATTCTATTTGATAATTTGTTCAAAGCACTAGAATTAATGGTCGACTGGAGGACTGAACAGAATGCTGAGTTTGGGGAGTGTTCCAGAGAAAAGTTTCTCCAGAATACATTTACGGATGTTTCCATTTGATATTGATCAGCCTGGGGTTGGGGATGTATGTTGAGTAATAGATTTTGGTTTATTTAATATTGCACCAGCTGCAGTCTGTATGATGGCTACACTTTCCTGGAAGGCTCAAGTCTGTAGCTGCCATCACTGCCTGAAACATGCATGACGGTTTGGCACAAAGCTTTCATTAAACATGATTTAATGTGCAAATGAGTGCTACACCAACAAAAACAAACATATGTATTTTTATTAATTAGATGTTTGTAGATCCCAGTTTAGCTTAAGCAATCAATCAGTAATCTTATCAATGAAAAATCTGTCTATTCAGGGCATGAGACAACATTCCTGGCTGTGCCGTGCTGTGAACTTCTGAAATTACAAGGCAAAATCCCCTCTCTGGGTTTGGATTTGTTTTTTAGTCTAATGTAAATTTATGCTCCCATTTCATAATAATGTTTACACAGGTTCCGGCTTAAATGCACATGGAACATTTAGCTTCGCTACATTTGTGACTGTCAACAAGGACCAATACTGTAATATTTTGTAAGCTACTAGATGTTTACAAGATAAACATACTGTTTATCTTGTACCCGGCATGTATACTGTTTATCTTGTACCCGGCACGTATATCTATCACAAATGGATCCACAAAATACCCAGACAGGGTTAAATTTTCTAAATATTTTCAAGACAATTTAAAATAATAGAATTAAACATATTTTGATATACAGTACTTTGCAGAAGTCTTAGGCACATAAGATGCTTCACAAAAACATTTGTCTTAAGATGGTTATTTATATATATTTTTTAGCTTTAGTGTGTCAATGGGAAATATACATTTTAGACTCCCAAACATTCCTTTTGCAAATAGAATAGAATAAAACAGGGAGCCCTGCAACAGATGGCATGACCCCCACAGATTCCCCCACTGAATACCGAGTCAGTCTGCGATTACAAGAAGAGACTGAAGCAATTAAGACAGCCTAAATAGATAGAAGAACTGTTGTGAATTCTCCAAGAACCTCAGAACATCCTATCTGCCAACAACCAAGAAAAACTGTGTCCAGGTGTACCTAGGAGAATTGAGGCTGTTTTGAAGGCAAATATTGATTTAGCCTTTTTATGTTTACTGGACTTTGTATGACGTTAATTGATAAATTAAAACTATTTATGGCATTATTTTTGAAGACATCATCACTATGCAACATTTTTCCCAAGTGCCTAAAACTTTTGCACAATGCTGTATGTTGATGCTTTATTTTTCATATCTCAATGAGCAACAAATGCAACAAATCAAGACAAATCTAGAATAGTATTCATTACTTTTACACTGAAATTCTATGAGACACAACTGAGTCTTAAACACATTGAGCTACGCATAACACATTAGCTGTATGGCTAATGTGTTATGCGTAGCTCAATGTGTTTGAGAGCTACACAAGTATTTTCTCAGGCACTTATTGAGTCTAAATAGACTTACATAATTTCAGTAGTACACCCAAATGCCAATAGTCATATCATACTGTTCATTTATTGTACTTGCTATACTTTACCTCCATGTTGCTTTTCATCAAATAGCAATGTCAAATGTAAATCAAGTCAATGACTGAAACAGCAGCGCCACCTTAAGTAGGAAATAGCATGTATAATATGAGATACTGATAATTCACCATTGTTGCACTGAAAATCAACATGATCTGTTGTACTTATTTGTATGAATGTAGTACTAATTTATGTGGTAGTAAACTAATAATAATTTAATTAAATAATAATTAAAATCTAATTTATGGAATTGCACAAAAAACAACACTTTCACTTACCTAGGGTCTCGGTCACATACCTATAACCCTATACACTTTTGGCCCTCCATTATAAAAATCTTTTTTTTTCTTGTTGTTTATTTCTGTGCAATTTCATTCATTTGCAATGAAAATCGCATCAAAGTCATATTGTTTATGCATTTTCATCTTTTATTTGTTACTACTAGCAGTTTTGAAATAAAATGATAAAGAGTCACCTTTTTTCTGAACCATTAGTCAACAAGTAAAATCTGATTCCTGGTTGTTTCCCCCCAGATGGAGCCCCTTAGGGGCCATTCAGCAAGATTAGAGGAGTGGAACAGAATTCAGGTGTCTTGAGGGGAGTTTTTAAAAATTCAAGTTCTTTTAACTTGACATGGCACTGTAAATATGTTTCTGCTTAAGATGCTGAAAACATTGCGAGACTCAATGCAAAGGTCAAAGATGTCTGCCTTACATTGAAAAATTATTAAAACGTGCAGATGTTCACAAAATGCATTTGGTGTGAACTGCCCTTAAGGATTTAATAAGTTATGGCAGGTTAAACTCATATTTAAATGCTATATTATTACATGGACATACCACAAAAGACAGCAAAACAGGTATTTACTCAAATCAGCAGACTGCGACTGTTTGGAAAAAATGTTTTGCTTGTTGATGAATTTGCTTGATAAAACATATATAGAGCGATATATTTTGAATAGCAAGCATGCACCGTTTCATATTATTTGTTTGGCAGTGATAATTAAATTCTCTGTCGAGTTGCACAATATATGATGATATGATTTTTGCATTGCTGAATATGTGAGGTTCCAGTGGCAGCCTGACTGCCATGGCAACAAACGGCAGAGCCTACTGGCAACGGGAAACAAAGATTATTTAATTTTTGGTGAAAATTCGAGGTTTAAGAGTGACAGATCATGTCTGATCATGTCTGTGTGAATGATAAAAAAAACTATTCTAATGCTTCACTTACTCTTCTTGTCTTCTTTTACCAGTACACTGCTATTCAAATGATTAATTTCAGATGACAAAGTACTGTCATGTAGCCCCACTGTTTGGATGAGTCAGATCATGATCAGAGTTATACAATGCACTCTCAACTAATGACTTCTAATAGCAGTTGTCTTGGGATGAGTTTAGGAGGCAATTTCTCTGCATTAGCGCAAGTTGTGATGGTGTGAAAGAATGGAGGCTTTGAAGGTAGGAGAAACGGAAGGGATGTGGTCGCCAGGGGCCCCGAGCCTTACCTGCTCACGACAACTCATTTATCAACAGAGGTCCTCAAACAGATGGTGTTGACATGACACTGTCAGAGAGAGAGAGAGAGAATTGCATGTACCTGAACTGAACTTTGAATTGTACTGAAATGAATTAAATGCGACAGATGGATGGTGTAATTAGAGAGTGGGGAACAAGGACAAGATAGAAATTTACATAGAGGGAGAAAACACCAGAAAAAAATGTAAGACCTATTCAATGTTCAAGACGGGGCAAGAATTGAAAGTTGGCAGTAAAGAAGGACACACTCTCTCCCACTTTCCTCTGTCATCTACAAAGCAGTTAAATAAATTATTCTCTCATTCCTTATTCTACCATCCCTCTCTCCCTTTTGCCTCCTTTAATCTCACAGCACCGCTTCTGCTGTGCTCTCAAAAACTCAAAATACAAACACTCCGTACCAGAAAGTGCTCTCAGCTCACAATCATAAGAGCTTTTTTGAAGCTGTATTATTTGTTTTATGTACAGGATAAGTACGAGGCTTTCTATGTATGTAAGACATTTTGTAAGAGTGTGTAAGGATTTTTTATTAATTTCTAAATGTTTTCTGGCATGTGTAAGGGTTGGGAAAAATTAAGAATTCAGGAAATAAATTAAATTAAATTCCCTTTCAATTTGTGAGAAAGTTTAATTGAATAGGCAATGACCCACAGGATGCTGAATTGTAATTTGAATGGGCATGACAGGAAGAGGAAATTACTGAATTGCAATTTATTGTCAACAAAGGGATTTCATCAGTCAAATGTAAAAAATCGTCTAGGTTACGGATGTAACCTCCGTTCCCTGATGGAGGGAACGAGACGTTGTGTCAGAGAAGCAACACTAGGGGTCTCTCTTGAGCACAGAATATACCTCTGATCTATGAAAAAAGGCCAATGAGAAGTTGGCAGCTAGTATTTGCATACCCCGCCCCCGGACATTCGGGTATAAAGGTGAGGAAATACTATGAGTTCATTCAGGATTTTTCTGAGGAGCCGAAAATGGTCCGGCCACTACAGTGGCTCGGCTCAGCGACGTGGCCGGTAGGACACAAATTCTCGATCCCTCCATCAGGGAACGGAGGTTACATCCGTAACCTAGACGTTCCCCATCTGTCGCTCTCTTCGACGTTGTGTCAGAGAAGCGGCACTAAGGGTCCAATTTAAATCATGCCATGCGCTGAGCCGTGTACATTTTCTGCTGACACAGGAGTGGGCAGGTATTTTACGTGCCAAGACGACCAGCTGTGTCAGACTGCACGTACCCTTCCCCAATGCCCCAAAAAAGTCGTCGGAATCCTTCTGGTTACCCTAGACAGGGGAACAAGGCAACGCTTGCCAACCTGGGAACGGGCCAAGCCTGGCTGGGCCTTTTTTCTCTCTATGTTTCTCGCAAAGAGCAATAAACGGCCGGGGCCCTTGCATGCATCAAGGGAAGGGGGTCTTACCCAGTTTCCTATTCTTTCAGGGGGAAAGACACTGCGGAGACCACTCCTGCCCGAAAGGGGAAGTAAGAGTGGTGAATACGTCACATGTGTTTTTAGGCGACACGTGGAAAGTGGCGCAGTGGTAGATCCAGCCTCAAGGAGGGGGGAGTTGCTACAACACGCGACCAGAGGGCAGCCGGGGACTGCCTAAGGAAAACGCAGGTCCACTTTTGTAAGGGGACCGTATCGCATAAAATACACACAGGGGGAGTCCGTGTAGGAGTACCTCCCTGTGGAGCACCTATTCCAGTACAGGGTAGATTGAGTACCCGCAGTGGATTTGGGCGGCGAGTTCCTCCGTTGAACTGCGGACCCACGAGGGCTAGGGAGGAATCGTCCAGGCATCCGAGGAGTGGGATCTCCTGGGAGAAAAAAATTTAAAATTTTACCTCAACTGATGGAAAGGGTACTATATGCAAGCGATTCACCCGGCCAGCCCATCAGCGTGTTACCGAGTTCTACTGGCTCGGATCTGAGAAAACCCGGGATGATACTGACTCAACCCTGAGACTGTAAAATCTTGCAAAGGTATTGGGTGTCGCCCAACCCGCTGCTCTACATTTGTCTGCCAGGGAGGTTCCCCTGGCCAGTGTCCATGAGGACGCAATACTCCTTGTTGAGTGAGCTCAGACCCGCAAGGGGGGGGGCACAGCCTGGGTGTGATAGGCCAATTAAATGGCGTCCACTACCCAGTGGGAAAGGTTCTGTTTGGAGACAGCGTTTCCATGCCGCTGTCCCCCAAAGCAGACAAAGAGCTGCTCAGAACATCTAAAGCTCTGCGTGTGGTCCAGATAGGTACGCAAAGCACGTACCGGACACAGCAACGAAAGGGCGCTTGCAGGTTCACTACCTGGTCTCTAAAGGGCGTGGTAGGAACCTTGGACAAGTAGCCTGGTCGCGGTCTTAGGATCACGTATGTGTCTGCTGGAACGAACTCCAGGCATGTGTCGCTGACAGAGAACGCTTGTAGGTCCCCGACCCTCTTGATGGAAGTGAGCGCGATCAGCAGATCAGTCTTAAGAGAGAGGGTCCTGAGTCCAACTGATTCTAGGTGGCTCGAAGGGAGGTCACTGGAGGCCCGCGAGGACTACCGAGAGGTCCCAGGAGGGGAACAGGCTTGGCCGGGAGGGATTTAACCTCCGGGCGCCTCTTAGGAACCTGATGATTAAGTCGTGCTTACCCAGAGACTTGCCATCTACTGCGTCGTGGTGGGCCGCGATAGCAGCAACATACTTCTTTAGGGTTGAAGGGGACAGCCTCAAAAAAAAAAATTCTAATAGTCGTTTGATAACGTAACATGAAATCACAATAAACTGTAGCCTAACGCGTGAGAGCAGCAATTCACGCCTGATGGAGGAAGAATTACACAGATCAGTCCAGATGCACTCTAAACTTTCACAGTTTGTTTTATGTAGATCCCAAAGTATTAGGGAATGATTAAAAAAAAAGTATATTCAGAAGCATATACCATTGTGGATTTAGCGGAGGCGGAGCTCTTTAAAGCAAACATCCCAGCGTAACATCTTAAATGCAGTAAAATTGCCTCAACTGATGGAAAGGGTACTATATGCAAATATAGTATTATTAAAGTTCAAATAATACAGAAGCAGGTCATGTTAATAACTATAAACTCAGAAACTGGCATTTCTCTGTGTGGTCGGTGCCTCTTCTATAAGTTGTGTGAATGTCCCGATCTAAGGGGGACAGATTGAAACTGCACCTGGCTGAGAGAGACTCTGCCTAGGGGAACTCATCCCTCGAGCGCACATGCTAAATGCAGCTAAATTAGAACTTACTCGCAATTTATTTAATCATAATATCTATATATATATATATATATATATATATATATATATATATATATATATCACTGTGCATTTCTTATCATGAAGAAAATTGGCAATATGCAGCTTTACTAATAAGAGAGCACTTTTTGCACATTAGTTTGGAAATTGTTTTTTATTAATTCTATTGTATGCTTGTTTATTTAGGCTTTTTTTTAGTACTTGGTAAAAACTTAAATTAAAAGTTGCAAAAGTTGAAGCAAATCTTATATAAGTGTTCAAAAATACTTTAAGCATACATTGTTCAGTTTTGTTATAATGAAAAAATAATATATTTAAATTAAAGTGTTGCTCAATGGCATATTTTTGTTCTTAGTTCTGCTGCTAATGTTTTGTAGACTTTGTTAATAAAATAGTGTTTAGTAACCTGTTTTTGCTTTGGTACCAGAAATGGTATCAAGTAACGGGGCAGTGGTGGCTCAGTGGTTGAGGCTCAGGGTTACTGACCAGAAGGTCGGGGGTTCAAGCCCCAGCACCACCAAGATGCCACTGTTGGGCCCTTGAGCAAAGCACTTAACTCCAGGTTGCTCCGGGGGGTTGTCCCTGTAATAAGTGCACTGTAAGTCGCTTTGGATAAAAGCGTCTGCCAAATGCATAAATGTAAATGAGTAACGTGAAATTTCACTGGTATTGGTACCGACTACTGAAATTTTGGTACTGTGACAACACTACTCTCAGGAGGCAAACAGATCTACCTGGGCCTCGCCGAATCGTTCCCATATCAGCTGGACCGACTGGGGGTGAAGCCTCCACTTTCCTCTGGGTAAGCGTTGTTGTGACAGTGCGTTCGCTATTACATTGAACTGAGTCGCTGCTGGCTCCAAAGGAGGAGACGACGGGCAAGTCGTGACATGTGGTGGGAGAATATGCCACCTTGGCGATGAAAACTCGTAAGTCCAAGATCGGTCGTAAGCCGCCGCCTTTCTTGGGTACAATAAAGTAAGGGCTGTAGAAACCCTTCTTCATTTCGGTTGGAGGGACAGGCTGTATCGCGTCTTTGAGTAAAAGAGTAGCGATTTCCATGTGCAGGGATTTGGAATGTTCGCCGTGTACTGGCAAACTGAATTGCGTAACCATGCCGGATGGTCCAGGCCAGCCAGCGTGAGGGGTTGGGAAGTGAGAGCCACGCATCCAATCTCCGTGCTAGGGGCACCAAAGGGACGAGTATTTTAGACATACCCGGCGGGGCTTCGCAGCGGGACGGAGCAGGTAATACGGCATCGGGAGGCAAGGGTGCATGCTCTAGTGCTGAGAAAAGACTCAAAGCACTTACCACTTACACCCGGCAGGGGGCAGGTTGGCAACTGAGGAGGAGGTCCGGTGTAGGCGTCCTCTGAACTCATCGGAACCGGCCGGCCGGGGAACAGTTGTGGGGCTGAGGGCGGGGGGTCTGCATCCAGCATGCCGGGACTGTTGAGATCTGGTGGCAGAGTGCCGTGAGAATGGCATTTGCGGGCCAGGTGACCCAGAGACAAAGGAAATAGCTCTTTTATTGAGAATTTGGGTACAGCAGCCCCGTCTAAGGGGAGCAGCAAATTAAATTAATTCAACAAAAGATTCTCCTCCCGGCCCTCCACCGGGGGACGGAGTGGTCTTACATCTCTGGAGTGAACATCTCGGGCTCTGGGTCAACTGTCTCAGGAGCTTCCTGCGGGGCGCTCGACCTGTGGGCTGAGAGCTGGGCCCAGGTTGAGGTGGAGCAGCCTGTTGTCTCTTCGCAGGAGGATACCCTCGGCGAGCAGATGTGGCATGGCCCATGGCGGCAGACTTGCGGCGGGGCAGGATATGGGAGATGGCCTCCATCTGTTTCTGGAGAAACCGTGGCCGTGGGCGGCGCCCAGACCCTAGGAACCAGTCATCCAACCGCAATGGCTTTGGGGAGGACGGAGGGTTCCAGTCCAAGCCCGCGCTGGCGGCAGCCCGGGAAAGCATATCGGTCATCTGAGCGTCAGCCTCAGCCAGGGCGTGCTGGCCCGAAAACAGCAGCCCAGGGGAGTCATCCGCATCAGACGCCGCGCTCTCCGATGCAGCGGCGAGCTCATCCACCTCGAGCTCCAGAGGATAGGCAGGCTGGCTGTGAGGCGAGCCGCTGTTGCCTCGAGCATGGACGGGAGTCAATGAGCGTGCCAGGGATGGGTGGTATCCCCCCTCGGACCACCCATCCCCTGCACCCGCTGCCATCCCCAGATCGCTTCCAGCACCACCCGCACCGTCCTCAATCCCGTGGGAAGAAGGAGCAATGCGGGGGGCGGCTGGAGTGGCTTGCTTTCTGTTGAAAGCGAGCCGCGACCGCAACGTTGCCATGGTCATGCCCTCGCAGTGAGAGCATGAACCATACACAAACGCAGCCTCGGTGTGATCGCTGCCCAGACACACAAGACAACGCCTGTGGCCGTCTGAAGCGGAGAGCACTCTACCGCATCCAGGAACTACACAGGGGCAGAAAGGCATCTTTAGAAAGACGCGTCCTGAAAAGGCTCTTTTAGTGAAAATATACTCTTTTAGAGGAATCACACTTTTAAATAACTCTCTTAGAGTTTGTTTTTGCGCCCAGGGGCAAATTGCACTGCCGTGCAAGAAGGAGAAATAGCCGCTGTAATGCGCCATCAATCCAACAGCATGCAGATCGTCAGAGGAATACTGGAACAGGTGTGACTTTGAAGCAAACAGCATGCACAACCATCGACTATGTCCGGGGTCGGGGTATGCAAATACTAGCTGCCAACTTCTCATTGGCCTTTTTTCATAGATCAGAGGTATATTCTGTGCTCAAGAGAGACCCCTAGTGTCGCTTCTCCGACACAACATCGAAGAGAGCGACAGACGGGGAAATATATATATGTATTTAATAACAATCATTATATTTAAATTCATTATTTCTTTCTATTCCCTGATACATAGAATACAGTTTTCTCAACTAATTAGATATTTCTGTAACCAACAATTAAAGAAATGTTCCAGGTTCAATACAAGTTATGCTCAATTGACATAATGTTAATTACAGCAAAAGTAAATTTGAACTTTTTCATGAAATTATGAGCAAAAACACGGCATATATGCTATAACATAACAACATAATTGTCAAAGACATATACTTTGCTTTTAATCGCTATATTTTTTTCTTTGAGTAACAAATAGGCTGGTTTTATTCTACTCTTTGAGAGCTTTCCAACAACATATGACACATGGCTATTTGATCAGTTTGATATTTTTACTGATTGCAATAATATGTACAGTGCAAATTTCTTTATAAATTATCAAAATGGAACACTTCTGATTTATCTGAAAATTTCAATGCACTTGTTCAGTTTTGCTCATAATGCCTACATTCATTATAAAGTAGAGCTTCTAAGCTTTAAAAAAACGAAACCTATTTTGTGTTGGCCAAGCCTGTAGTTATTAATATTATGACGATTGTTTATTAGCTTAAAGAAATATTCCAGGTTCAAAACAAGTTAAGCTCAATCTACAGCATTTGTGGTATAATATTGATTACCACAAATAATTATTTTGACTTGCCCCTCCTTCTCTTTAAAAAATGCAAAAACCTGGGTTAATCTGAGGGACTTACAATGATCCTGAATGGGGCCAAATTTTGAATGTTGAAATACTCACTGTTTCAAAAGTATATCCACAAGACATAAACAGTATGCATGTTATCATGATTTTAGTGTGATAAAATCACATACTAATCTTTTCTGTGTCAAATAATAGCCTATTTTACAACTTTGTTGCCATGACAATGAAATGTCTACTAACCCTAAAATTGCTTAAAATCAAACTTTTCAGCTCAGATAATACACAAATTTTAAAATAAAATAAAATAAAATATTATATATTTATATAAACATAAAATTATTAGCCTCACATTTCTGCCTTTAAACAATCCAGAAATTAACCTCTTTAACCTCAATTTTCTCTTTTGAGCATCTGCAAAAAAAAAAAAGAAATGTGACAGGAAAGTCCAGCACCTTATCACTTATAGTAATTGAGCATTCCAAACACAGTGACAACTCATCCGTCTCATCTGTAAGCACAAATAATTTATTTTGAGCTGGAGGAAAAACAAAACTTAATCAGTGGGATACCTCATTATATAGCTGAATGAATGTGATTGTTCGATACGCGCAGGTTTTCTTTAAAAAGCCCAGCAGCGTGCTTTTCACGGTCAAAACCTTCAGCTTTCGGATATTACCAGCAATACAGACTTTTACTGTGACTTTGAAAAATCAAAGCACGCTGTGAGGTGTGACGAGGGACCTTCACTCAGAGACCTCCCTGCACTCATTGGATCAACACTGCCCAGGTGTTTGCAGTCAACCCCCCAAACTCTCTGAACTCAACACAGGAGGATGAGGATGGAATGAAAATATAATGGGTACCAAAAGTCAAAACAAAAGAAATAGTTGTGACACCTTGAAGAAAGTTTGCTCCAATCCTTCAGCTATCCCTTAGTGGATTCAGGATGTGTGTTGGTTGTTCTTCCATGATTAGAACATTGATAAATTATGTTTTTTTTTATAAGAATTGGTTGTACAAATCACAGTTGTTGTGTTTGTAATGGCTATTGGTGGAGTTGAGAAGGCCATGTGACTGTTCCCTACTGTTTCCACGTATTAATTGACCAGTGATAATGGTCAATTAATTCTTCCAGACAGAACTGCTGTAACTGTCCAGTTTGAAGGCCTCCTTGCTTGCACATGCTTTTTCAGTTCTGCCCACAAATTTTCTATCAGATTGAGTTCAGGGCTTTGTGATGGTCACTCCAGTACCTTGACTTTGTTGTCCTTAAGCCATTTTGCCACAACTTTGGAGGTATGCTTGGGGTCATTGTCCATTTGGAAGACCCATTTGCGGCGGCAGTGGCTCAGGTGGTAGAGGGTTGTCCATTAATCGCAGGGTTAGTGGTTCGATTCCCGGCCCACATGACTCCACATGTCCAAGTGTCCTTGGGCAAGACACTGAACCCCAAGTTGCTCCCAATGGCAGGCTAGTGCCTTGCATGGCAGCTCTGCCGTCATTGGTGTGTGAATTTGTGTGTGAATGGGCGAATGAGACACAGTGTAAATCTCTTTGAATACCACTAAGGTTAAAATGGCGCTACATAAGTGCAGACCATTTACCATTTGCGACTGAGCTTTAACTTCCTGGCTGATGTCTTGAGATGTTGCTTGAAATTCCACATCATTTTCCTTTCTCAAAATTTTGTGAAGTGCACCAGTCCCTCTTGCAGCAAATCACCCCCACAACATAATGCTGCCACCCCCATGCTTCACTGTTGGGATGGTGTTCTTCAGCTTGCAAGCCTTACCCTTTTCCTCCAAACATAACGATGGTCATTATGGCCAAACAGTAAAAAAAAATGTGTTCATTAGACCAGAGGACATTTCTCCAAAAATTAAGATCTTTGTCCCCATGTGCACATGCAAACTGTAGTCTGGCTTTTTAATTGTGGAGCATTTGCTTCTTCCTTGCTGAACAACCTTTCAGGTTATGATGATATAGGACTTGTTTTACTGTGGATTTAGATACTTGTCTATCTGTTTCCTCCAGCATCTTCAAAAGGTCCTTAGCTGTTGTTCTGTGATTGATTTGCACTTTTCGCACAAAATTACGTTCATCTCTAGGAGACAGAATGTATCTCCTTCCTGAGCGGTATAATGCCTGCGTGGTCCTATGGTGTTTATACTTGCATACTGTTGTTTGTACAGATGAATGTGCACAGCTAACTTCTGACCCACTGGAATTGTGATATAGTCAATTAAAAGTAAAACAATTGGCCTGTAAACAATTGTTGGAAAAATTACTCATTTCATGCACAAAGTAAATGTCCTAAACAACTTGCCAAAACTATAGTTGCTAATATTAAATGTGGAGTGGTTAAAAAAACAAGTTTCAATGACTTTAACCTAAGTGTATGTTAACTTCAGACTTCAACTGTAAATATATACTTACAGAAACAGTCAAGCTCCCTAAAACTGCCCCACTGGAATTGTTTAACTTAGCCCTGAATATATTTTTGCTATCCCACCAGGAGAAAAGTTTTTCATCAGCCTTTTGTTGTATTCAAGCACAATGTATTTTAGAGTAATGTCCCATATGGCCTATTGTAGCTTGCATATTTATCTGCCACTGTTATTTCCATATTGCACGTTGTTGATATCAGCAATATTGTCTCATAACATAGTCAGCGACTTTCTCAAATGAATGCTTTTTAGAAAAGGTCCAGCCATTTTGATAAGTGTCGGGGATGATAGCAGTGCTTGTGATTGCACTAATATCACTTATGTCTTCCGTTACTGGATATCATTGCCAAATAGATGCCCACAAATGATTTAAAGCCAGATTCTGGAATATTATCCTTACTTTAAACAGCCTTTAGGTGAATAAATGAATGAGGACGTTGTAAATCTCTATCACATCTTTGTAGGGTCTGAAATAGCTGAGACGTTATGATGACAGTGCAGCCACAAGCTGCTGGCAGCATACTAATAGAACAGTCTCTATCATGGCCATTTCACAGTCAGTGTCACGCTTGATTTTGAGGTTGATTTCCATGTTTATGAAGTTTAGCACTACAGAATTCAGTTTATTGCATTGATCATTATTTTGATGATCTCTTTGCTGGCTGTAATGTAAATTCTGAGCACAAATTGCTGTTGGCATTGAGGTCGTGTTATGATGAGGTGAAGGTTGTAAAAGGATCTTCTCTCACTAGCTAATTTGTGAATTTAAGGATCACATGCCCTCTCATGCTCACTAGTCACTAGTAGGTATATGAACCAAAAGGAATTTAACAATTCTTGTTCCGATTCTGACCTCTCTTAAAAGTCCACTCAGTAAATTGTTTCCTTGTTTAAAAAGTTGAATACAAAATTAATAGTAATCTTGAAACATACAGCTGATGTCAGATGTTTATGTGTATCTTAGCCAAATACAGTACAAATGGAAAGTATTTATAGCACTTAAATTTTTCCACATTTTGTTATGTTACAGCCTTATTCCAAAATGGATTAAAGTAATTATTTTCCTAGGAATTCTACAAACAATACCCCATAATGACAACATGAAAGAAGTTTGTTTGAAATATTTGCATAATTATTAAAAATAAAAACGGGAGAAGGGCCTTAGTCAGGGAGGTGATTAAGAACCCGATGGTCACTCTGACAGAGCTCCAGCATTTCTCTGTGGAGAGAGGAGAACCTTCCAGAAGAACAACCATCTCTGCAGCACTCCATCAATCAGGCCTGTATGGTAGAGTGGCCAGATGGAAGCCACTCCTCAGTAAAAGGAGTCTAGACTTCCGGTGGCGCGGTACTGCTGCGAAACGGACTCTTGTTTCACGCTGTAGCTTGGTTGTTTTGTTTTTATTTTGTGTAAGACTGTACATTTAAAAAATCTCCGTGGAAGTGTGTATATGTAGTGTATGTATAGTCAACACAATGACGACCTTGGAAAAACGTTTACTGGTACTTTTTATTGCGGAACTCCTCCGGCCATGCCAAACCAAAGGAAACAGTCTGGCGCTGTCATACACCAGAGCTGAGCTGCTGACCCTTCGCGCTGCAGGAGACCATCTACCGCCCGACCTCATTGAGGATATACGGTCCTCGGACCCGAGGAGACGAACCCGGAGAAGAGGGAAGAGAGGAGGTATCCGACAGCGTCTCCGAAGGAGAGGTAACAGGCCACCGTTACCCTCCATGATCCTCAGTAATGTGAGATCTTTGAAAAGGAAAATGGATGAGTTACGGATTAACGCTTCAGCCTGTTATGAATACCGCGAGTCATCTATAATGGTGTTCACGGAGACATGGCTGCGTCCTGATGTTCCTGACTCACTGTGTGAGGTGAAGGGTTTCTCTTTCATTCGCTCCGATAGGAGTGAGACGTCAGGTAAAGACAGAGGCGGAGGTATTTGTGTCTTTATTAATGATAAATGGTGCAGGCAACATACATTGCGGAAAAGTATTTGCAATCCCGACGTCGAATTAATGTGCTTGAGCCTAAGACCTCTGTATCTGCCCAGAGAGTTTGGCAATATCATCCTCTGCAGTGTGTATGTCCCTCCAAGTGGGAACGCTGCAAAAGCTGCAGCACACATTACTGACTACGTACATCAACAGTTACTGCGCACTCCGGAGGCTGCGGTTGTGATTTTAGGGGATTTTAATCACTGCAAATTGGAATTGTCACTCCCGGGATTCTCACAGTACGTTAAATGTGGTACAAGAGAGAATAGAATCCTTGATAAGTGTTATTGTAATGTGAAGAATGCTTATATGAGCAGGGTTAAACCCCGTTAGCAAATTCGGACCACAATGTAGTACATCTCATTCCTACTTACAAAACTGTCCTTAAAAGCAGTAAACCATACACCAAGACTGTGAAGATATGGACGAGTGACAGCATAGAGTCCCTTAAAGGCTGTTTTCTCTCGACAGAGTGGAGTATTTTTCATGAACTGGACGTGGATAAAGCAGCAGAGACGGTTACGGATTACATAAAATTTTGTGTGGACAATGTTATACCTCAAAAAGAAATAATTATGTATCCTAACAACAAACCATATATAACTAAGGAGGTTAAAGACTGTATCAACCGCAAGAAATTGGCATTTAAGAACCACGATAGAGCACAACTGAAAATAGTGCAAGCCGAGCTTAATCAATTGCTTAGGGAAGCCAGGAAGAGACATAAAGAACTAATCGAACAAAATTTTAGAGAAAAGAAATCAAAAAACCTATGGGACACGATGATGGCAATCACAAATATGACACCGGCTCAAAAACGTATCAGCACTTCAAATGACCTGCAAAGAGCTAAAGAACTGAATGACTTTTATCTGAGATTTGAAACTCGGGAGTTCTCTTTTGAAGGGAAGAATATTTTAGAGACAATTTTAGTCACAGAGGAGGATGTAAGGTTGGTGGTAGAACCCAAGGTGGTAAGATTGCATTTTAAAAACTTATGTACTAAGAAGGCAATGGGACCGGATGGAATATCAGCATTTTTGTTAAAGACATGTGCAGATGAGCTGACACCTGCATGGTTTCCAATCTTCCAAAAATCAGTAGACTCGCATGTCTTACCCACTCTGTGGAAGAAATCAGTAATTACACCGGTAGCTAAAAAACCATGCCCAAAGGTGAATAATGATTTTAGGCCTGTGGCGCTAACTTCTATTGTTATGAAATGTTTAGAGAAGATAATGGTGTCATTTCTTAAAAAAGATGTTGGTGCGTTTTTAGATCCGTTTCAGTTTGCTTACAGGCAGGGGCGTGGCACAGATGATGCTATTAGTAGCATTTCACATCTGGTCAGTAAACATCTTGAAGACCCCAAAGCCTATGCACGTATTTTATTTGTTGATTTTAGTTCGGCTTTTAACACTATACAGCCTCACATGCTTATTCAGAAACTGAAACATATGAATGTTAACCATTTTATTCTTAACTGGTATTTTTCATTTTTAACAAACCGTACTCAACAGGTTAAAGTGAATGATGCTCTTGCGGAACCCAGGACAATCAACACTGGTGTCCTGCAGGGCTGCGTCAGTTCACCAGCCCTTTTTACATTATATACTAACGATTGCCTCAGACACCATATTGATAAATATGTTATACAATTTTCCGATGATACAGCAATCCTTGGCCTCATGCATAAAGATAAAAGTCCAGCTGCGTATCATACAGAAATTGAGGAATTTGTTCTTTGGTGCGATGATAATTATCTTATGCTAAACGTAACTAAGACTGAGGAGATGGTGTTTGACCCAAAAACTATAGGTGACACCAGGCCTGTAGTAATTAATAGTGTACCCATTACTCAGGTTAGCTCTTATAAAGTACCTGGGTGTACATATTGATAATGCACTGACCTGGAAGGACCATGTAAATACTGTCTGCTCCAGACTCCAGCAGAGGATGCATTTTTTACGAAGACTCAGATTGTATGGAGTAGAACAAAAATGTGTGTTGTTATTCTATCACGCAATATTAGAGACTTTTTTAAAGTCAGTATTATAAGCTGGTATGGTAACCTGACAGTATGTTATGCTGGGTGTGGAAGCAGGACAGGACAGACAGAGGTGCGGATCCAAACGCAGTATTTTATTAAGAGTAAACAAATAAGAAACGAAAGGTAACACAAAGAAAAGTCCACGAGGGGAAAACTGGAAACTGATACACAACGAGACAGAAATAAACACGATGAAACAAACTCAACAAACTCTGAACTCGGGTAGGGAACACGGACCAGGCTTGACGACATGCAAGAAACGAAACATTACCAAACAACGACCGACAGAGAGTAAACAAAGAACCAAGGTTTAAATACACAGACAAAGTGGAGACTGAACGAGACACAGGTGAAAACAATGATGAGTGCAGGCAGTGGGGAGGCCGGGAATTGTGGGAAATGTAGTTTAACACACGGACAGTGAGACTCAGGGCGGACAACAGGGAAAACGTGACATGGAGCGGGATCGGTGACGGGTGAAAAGGAAAACATGGAGCGGACAACAAGGAAACGTGAAATCAACGTGATAGTGAAACAGAGAACAG